>NC_012877.2:40781087-40984564 GCF_000003195.3 Sorghum bicolor | reverse complement strand
ACAGTAGATCAAAAGAACATGGATAACTTGCTGTGAACAGTAGATCACTAGCTTTATACCTGACAAAGGTTGGATGCGACCAAGCGACGGGGAGAGAGGCACCGAAACCGCGAACACTTTGACTCGATCTCCGAACGACCGCAGAACCACAATCCGGAACTAATCCATACAATACGGCGCAGCCGAACAGAAGCCGTAGAGCATGAAGTAGGGGAACCCAGAGGATTCACTTCACAAGTCCATGAAGAACAAGAAAGAACAAAGGTTGAGTAAGGCACTCAGCAGTGCGGCTGCAATATCATGTAGTTTATCTTATGATCAAAGGTTGCTGATAGCTTAGAGGTAGGGGATATTTATACTAAGAACAACCCTCCTAGATAGGTATGAAAATGAAATAGAGTTTCTAGGTGAAGGAAATGTGAAAGGACCCCTCGGAATGGATTCGCGAACTGGCTTCGCGTGACTGTTGGCCTCCAGAGTAGTTTCCAATGAACTAACCATAACTTTTTATTGGGAATTCCAAATGACGAACCGTTTGGTGAATGTGAAACTAGACTCCAAGAGCTTTCCTGCAATGTATGCCATGCACCACGAAATGTTGTAGATTGGTACTGTTTTGAATGGCAAGTTGTACCAACATTCTGTCACGACAGACTGTTGACCTTCTGAGCAGTCTGTACTAATTCTGGTCTGCATGCAATATGGAGTATCCAAACTAGTTGTCACTAGATTCATTGGAAAATAGACTTGACAAGCTTTCCAGCATGTCCTCATGGGCCTTCATAGCTTTTGTGATTAAAAAGTTATAAAAATTTCTTTGCACTCGTCCGTTCTTGACTTCCACTCGTCCGTTTTGACTCTCTGGTCCATTTTGTAGTGTCTTCTGGAACTTGAAGTGTTTCGTTCTTCAGGGTCTGATTCATCCTTCTCTTCTTCTATATACCTGAGTAAAATCAAGGTAGAACACTTAGGTAGTATATAATTCTCATTAATGTTGAAATGAATCTCACAAAGTAGTGCGTGGACCTCTTGTTGTATCTTCTTTGCACGACTACGTGTAACCGGTCCATCGATGACTTGGGCTGGTGTCGGTGTAGGTAAAAGTTGAGTGGTTGTAGCTTGACTTGGATCTTGTGACATCTTGCTTGCTGGCACGGTCATATCATTAAGGTTCCTAAATACTTCTCTATTACTAGGGTTCTATAATAACTAATTCATGGTAGGTAAAGCAATCACACAATAACAATTTGGGATATGAGTGTACTTAGCGACAAACAAATGAGAAGGGGGCTAGGATGGTCTCACTACGGTCCTACAACACCAATCCAAACATCGTGGAATACATCAGCCATCGAGGTTGTCACCACCTAGGGCTACCACAACTATCCGTAGAACTTGGTGCAATCTCAGGTAACCTATAGTCTAGACACCATGTCTTTACTACAAATTACTACTCTAGTCACAATTAATAACTAGAGCACCCGATGCAGGCGGAGATCCTATGATAAAGTATAGTAACTATACTAACCAATAAAATGTAATGCATAAAAGTAAATAAATAAGATAAAATATATTAAAGCATAAGTCTTACAAGAAAACATACAAAGATATACCAGAACTCTGATGACTCCTTCGAAGACTCCTCCAGAACCCGGACGTAGTGCCGCTCCCCTAACTCTCAACTAGAAATAATCTACTATATTGGTAAGTTTAGCCTTAATTCTCTAGATGTGAGAGGTCATCCATTCGAGGGACGCCTCTACATCTCCATAATGTAGTGCCCTTAGGGAGGTGGGGTCTGCCTCTTTATTTATATCCTAGAAAAGCCTCCCACCTCTTCTAGACAGGCGATGTGGGACTAAATCTTCCACCGTTTGCTCTGTTAGGCTATTATACATCAACTTGGCCTTCCAATCATCCCTCATATGAGCCCATTCAAGGGAGGAGCTTTGGGCGCCTCTCTTGGGCCTCTATCATGCCATATGAGCCTCTTCTCACGTCATGGGCTTTGCTTGTGCATGGGACCCATTAGTGGTAATTCTCCTTTATTTGTAAAATTAATATGTTTTCAGTTTGGACTCCAAATACCGCAAATGATATGTCTGTTTTGATCGACTCGATGAGCCCATTGTAATGGTGTAGACCAAATCATCATTTGACATACTTTTATTTAATGGAAAATTCCATATTCTTACAAAACAAGTGAGAACACCAAAACTTGTGGAACTCGTTAGAATCAAACCCTACAACTATGTTTTATGGTTGATATCATATTATATTGAGCAATAGTTGATTGTATAAAATAGGCATTAAGGACCGTCAACAAGTTCCCCCAAGCTTACCCTTTGCTAGTCCATTAGCAAAGCCTAACTAGTAAACTTGGATCAGGAGTTGCTACAATGCTTTCACGCCTCACAAGTACACAAGTATTCAAACAAGGACACCCCTCTGGATTAGAGTGAACTATCCTGACTCAAGACTCACCCATTTTACCTTTCACCATGGGGCTTATAGCTATCACTTAGGTCTTGGGCAGTTTAAAGATAGAACAATCAAGTCGAGCACTATGCTACCTGGTCTTTGATCAACTATTATTCTGGAGTTTTGCAAGATTTTTAAATAAAACTTAGAGTTTCCTTGTATGACACTTTCTAGTCACTCTTATGTGGTATTTTTGGATCCTCTCCAAGGCAAGTGAGTATGCCTTATCTCTGCTCTTAGAATATATGGTATTTGTATCACTAAGACAAAGTTGCCTTCTCTCTCACACCCTACTTCTAATTGGCTTATGTGGAGCTCATAGGTGGGAAAGATAATTCAAATCTACTTGCCTGTATTGCATAGTTAACCATGGATCTAGAGAAACTAATTATACAATCAAGTCATACGTGCATGTGACTGTAGTGAATGAAGTCAATGATAAGAATAAAAGTGGTAATGAGGGGTGATAACTAATGTTGAATATCTAATTCTACATTTGCTCCTTGGGGATAACATACCTCCCTAATCTGAAAATAAGGATTTGGTTGTCTTTCTTTTCTTTTGTATTGGGACTTTTGTCCTCTTTCTTTCTTTTTCTCTCTTTTTTTAGAGATCATCCATCCCTTTTAATTCAATGACAATAGTAGGGAGTATCAACTGGGATAACTAGGGCTTTATTGGATAAGTAGAGTAAGACATTGAATATTTTTGGGTGTCTTCTCCCAGTGTAGGAGTAGAACATTATCTAAGTGGACGTGGAATGTGTGTGGGTGAATGAAGGAATACGTACTCCTAGGGTTGGAGCAGCATAGGTGCGTGTCTCTAGGATAGAAACAACACAGAGTGTAGTGCGTATATGTGGGTGGTACTTCCAGGAACAAAAGTAGCACATAGTCAATCTTGTGGATCAAAGTGGTTGCATACTTCTGAGGACAAAAGTAGCTAAGATCAATGGATGGAGAGCACATAATATTGACATTAACTGTATGACTAGTTCCGTAGGGTCTACATAGCTTAACTACTCTCAATGCTTATAGGTTGAAATATAAGTGGAGGTTTTTATAATCTAGTAAGCATGAGTAATTGGCTGTGCTAGGAATTTTAAAAACTCTCATCATAAAGGAACTTATCATGTAGCAATTTAATATTTTCAAAATAAAATTATCTAGAATTCTAGCATCTCTAGGAGCAAGATTGACAGCAGCTCAAAACCTTCCCATATCATATCTGTCAACTACCTAGACTTAGATCAAGCATTTGCTACCCACAAGTTTTAGGCTCAGAGCAAATCTTAAGTCTAAACACTTGTGCCTAAAACTCAAGAGAGTACAAGGTTGAAAACTAGGTACTTGCAAGGAACTACGACAGAGAAACTATTCATCATCTCCATATAAGAGTTAATTCTAGAGGTTCATCTTAACAGATTCATCAAGAGCTCTCCTAGGAAGATTAATTATGAAAGATAAAACATTTATTGGGTTTCTAAGATTATTCATCTTTTTATCTTCTCATAACGCACTAGGAATAAATAGATAAGTGAGTAAGGGGTACTTAGCTCAGTGTACAGGGGTTGCTCTCCCCAAAGCTGGATGTTGACATAGTCTGTTGAGATTGCTGACGGGTAGTGAAGACGTACTGATCCTCCTGGAGTATCGTAGGTACTTGCTGTCAGCAATAGCACTTGTCTCGTGCAAATAGTACTCCGACAGGGTACAGGACATCCTTCTACCTGTTAGTTCTTTTTGAACCTTTGAAGCCTATGAAGCTCAAAATGGACAAGAAAGCTTGTGGAACTGATTAAGCGTTAGTAATAAACCTCTAAGATTTGAGAGTCTAGATCTTTCTTATACCCATTTATCTTTTAGCAGGATTAATATTATTTTTTATATACTTTTCATATTTATAGTATGCAGATAGGAAAATAAATATGCTAAAACTTATTCTTGTGCCACCACAGTAGATAAGTATGTAAGCTGATGCATCATATATTAAATACATGGGGCTTAGTAGTTTTCAAAATGCAATGCAATACATTTTTATTTTCTTTTCTAACGCATAACAATAAAGATGCAACTACTAATGTTGTTAAGGAAAATAAATATGCTTAAAGGAAAATGCAGATAAATATCAAGTTACTTCTTAGCGTGACATTCGGTGATTTTAAGTCCTCCAAATAGGACCTCTTACCATGTTAATTCTTAGGTGCTTTATCTGGTCCCAAAGGTAGAGACCATGATAGTTCTACCTATTGAGATGGTGTCACCAATGTTTATTGCTTCTCCAATGTTTTGGAGTCAAGCACTAGTTCTAGGAGCTAGCAACATCTTTGCTCAGTGTGCATGTTCATAGGTCTAGGATCTTCACTTGTAGGATTCTTGAGGTGTTGACTAAAGTGTGTCCTGCTCATAGTGACAAGGCAGAGATCAAGTGCATGGGCTCTGTTGGTGGAAAAACACCAACAGAACCAAAAGGTTTATTCATTAAACTCTAGCCTTTGGCACATTGAACGAGATAAAGTTGACGTTTATGTGTTTTGCTCAATCTAAACATGGGTGATAGGAACAAATGATTAACAAGCTTGTAGCATTAAAACACTTGGTTGGTCAGATTATTCAACATTATGGAAGGATGGTCTATCTATGCATTTAACTTCATAGTTATGACTATCATCTTCCAAAGATAGGATGTGCAATATTTTAGATCATTGAATTAAAAGCTACAAGATCAAGAAAGTGATTCTAGGAACAAGCATAAAGAACTAAACAAGTTGAGATAATAAGATTGGATCAAATGAGATGGTAACTCAAAGCATGTTTGACTCACTACTTATGTGAATGCCAAAATCAAGGAGGATATTTTGGAAGTAATGATCACATACCAAGAGATATTACCTTTAGTATTGAAGCATGTTGAAGCCATAACATCTTGTGGAAACTTTCCTTGCTTGGCTATCTTGTCTCCTTTGTTATACTCCTTTCTTGCCATTATTTGTTCTCTGTCTTATTTGTGCTTGGACCTTTAGCTCTTCTTATTATTTTATCCCTACAAATCATTAGTGCAAAACACATACCTGATGAAGTATACAAGTAATGACAAGGGCATTGTTGTAACTTAAAGCTAAGGGTCACTTCCTATGCTACAAAAGAAATTGTTTTAACATACTTAGCATAGCATATTTATTATTCACAATTACTTATTGATAAAGGATTGAATTATTTTTTTTCTATCTTATGATTTGATTCTTAAATATAGGCATTGTGAATCAACTCAAACTCATAGAAATAATGTAATAGTAAATTTAGATATTGCAAACCAGCGTGTGGAGCGATGAGGAAGAACTTGGTTGGATCATCTAGAGGAGTTGACCGTCTTCCTCATGTCTCCGCTTCTCAACCTCAGAGGTGTGAGTGCAGAACTTTGCATGCTTTTCTCTTGTCAATCTTTTCTTGATTCTTGATAATTAGTGGTTGACAAGAGAATGCAACTCCATGGACTAAGTGCTTTGATCTTGGATCATGTTTTGTGGCTCCCATCTTTCTTCTTAGCTACGCGTGAGTTGTTTCTCCCTTCATCTCCGGTATGAGTTCATCTGAGGACTTTCCCAATTTGTATTTGAGATTTTCCTATAGGGGTTAGTCCAACAAAAATATTACAATATCTACTATAGCATACTATCAGCTAAAAAAATCAACCTAGACACCATGTCTAATTTGATTCAATAAGGCATTTTAATCACGTGTAATTAAAAGCCTTTGAGAGTAAGATCACCACTCCTAAACTAGGCACCATGCTTTATTTAAGAGATGTATGAAACTACCCCAAACCTAAACATATATTGTAGCAAACAAAGGTAGCATGAGGGCATTATAGGGATTTACTCAATAGTGATGATAGAGTATGATCGCAGTGAGAAATATTATTATATTTTTTAGATGCAGATGAATTGTATGCATGCAAGGAACTAAACATGATATGGATGAGAAAACTAAATGGAGTGGATGCATGGATGATTCAAAGTAAACATGTAGTGGTATGCAAGAAAATAAAAATATAACTACTCATAAGGTTTAAAGCCCATGAGTATGACTATCTTCTCACCTTGATCACACTTGCCATGATGCACAACTGGGATGAGTGGCGTAGTGTAAATATCCGTCACATGTGATGGGGGTTGTGTGCTTGTGACAATGACCTTTTCTCCAATATACCCACTGTTAGAATAAATAATATATATGTGTTTATACATACCTGTGAGATGGCAATGCTTTATTGTTGATGGATCATAAATGTTTGGACACCCTGGGTTCTTTAATATCTCCCATGTCTTGTTCTTATAGAATTTTGCTAGAAGATTAAAATGGTTGATATCCTGCTTATTCCACAACTCAACAAAATAGGGGTATTCCTAATAAAGCTAGTGGCATAAAAGATCATTATCAAAATCTTTACGCCAATTGTTTCCCCGGCAACGGCGCAAAAAATGCTTGTTGTTATTTCTTATTGTTGACACCGTTTTTGGACACGAATCAGGGTAGTCAGTGTCGTTAGTCAAAAGGGTGATGTGTATGGCCGATAGAAGGATTGCCGATGGTCAACATTGCTGATGATAGGACAACATGAAGAAAGTGTTGCTGAGTCTGGTGGTGGTTGCTGAGCAATGCCGATTGCTGATATTGATAATTACCGATGCCGATGAGGAGGAGTATGCCGATGATTATGAAGGATGCAGGGATTATGCCGATGACGACAAAGGGAGACATGGGAGTTGCTAAGAAGGCAATGGTGGTGTGCCGATTGGCAAGGATTGATAAGTTGATATTTTTTATAATTGTTAGAGTTTGTTTTATGTACGATTCCTATTTGGTTTAGAATTACATCCTAGTTGTATATGATTGTAACTCTTTAGAACAAGGTATAAATATGGGCATAATGGTGATGTAAGAGGACAATCAATCAATACTATACACAAGTTTTATATCTACTTTTGCATCTACTTTTTTGACAACTTCGTCACCTCGCATATTTTCTTTTACTTACGAGTTCTTAAGAATTCATCGAGTCATACTCGACGAGTTCTCGAGTTCCGCGTGAATACCTCTTGGCCATGGCATCGGGGCGCATCGCTGTTGTCGGGACCAAAGTATTTGAGTTACCACCTTTGTCGATTGTAAGGTCAAATCGGTTGGCACGCCTCAACGTTTGAATCGGGTATTAGCCCTTTGTGTTTGCAGATTCACTTTTGCATCAACACATCTTTTGGCACGCCCAATGGGACAAATCTATCAACAAGATCAACATGTCTACTATTGAGCTTGACGCAGACAACGTCATTGCTGTGACGGAGGCTGATGTCAGGGACGAGTAGAAGTAGGCTATGGCAAGGGCTATGGAGGAATACAAGCAGCTCTGCTTGAAATCCTTTAGCATCAACAAGAGCGGTGAAGTAATCTAGAAGCAAGAGCTGCTGATGCCTCGGCAGATCACTTTTGAAGCCAATCCTGGTAAATTGCAAGATATGGTTGACAATGCTATTAATCGTGCTTTGATCAATCAATCCAGTGTGTTGTCCAATACTATTTTCAATGCTGTGGCTAGAACTTTCAAAGAAGGATAGGCACAACCATTATATGTTGGCCCAGGCTATCACCAGCCTGGGTTATCATCGGTCATGGCTCCATCGGCTCCTCTGGCCGTTGCGGGTATAGAAGTTACTTCTCCTCCAAGCACATTAGGGATGACTAATGGGCAATCTACACCGATGAGAACTAATCCAGCAACATCAGAGGATGGGTTCAACTCAACACAAATCTATCGGCATCGGCAATGTCAGGATGCGTATTTCAGAATTGTCAAGTTCCTCCCAATTGGTTGGGATATGGTATGCCTCCGGAGTTTTTGTGCAAATAGTTCCGGAACATCTCAGATTGTTAACTTAGCAGGAAAAGCTCCTATGACATCGGCACCTCCAGTTTCGCTGATGACTCAAATTCCTCAGTATTCTACAACTACTACCGCAAGGCCTGTTACTGGGAATTTTCAAATGCCAACATTCCAGATGCCCAATGCAAATTCATCGGCAGATCCATTGCCGACACAACAGAGATTTATGACTTAGACAGGGTATGTTAACCCTGCAATGACAGTCAATTATCAGCCATCGGCAGGACCTGCGCTGATGATTGCTAACAATGGATGGACAGGGCAGTTTGTCTTCCCACATGTGACACAACAGAACCATCAAGCTGCGGGATTCCAGCAAGGACAGATGCAGGTCAATTTTAAGAATCAAGGACCGGCTAATCAGACGATGAATCTTACTCAGCAGATTGGTGGTCAGCATGCCATGGCCAATGTTATGTTTCCTGGAGAATGTGCACCTTAGAGACACATGGAAGCGTATCAGCAGGTGCCAGAACTTCAACCCGCACATCGGCACGATGTCAATGCCTATTGGGCCGGTAAGATAGCAAAAGTTATGAGGGACCAGTTTGGAATAAAACCAAAGGTCAATACTTATTCTTATTGGACACCATATCCTCCTGCATATGATTTGATTCCACTTCCGAATCGGTACAAGGTGCCAGACTTCACTAAATTCTCTGGACAAGATGATACCCCAACTATGGAACATGTGAATCGGTTCATCATCTAGTGTGGAGAAGCTGCCAACAGAGATAAATTAACAGTTCGTTTATTTTCATCATCTTTGTCAAGATTGGCATTTACCTGGTTTATTTCATTGCCTCCAAACTCAGTTATCACCTAGGCCGATCTAGAAAAGCAGTTTCATAAGTATTTCTTCTCTGGGGTTCATGAGAAGAAAATTACCGATTTAGTTAGACTGAGGCAACGTAATGATGAATCGGTAGAGAGTTTTGTACAGAGGCTATGGGATGTAAAGAACAAATGTTACAGTCTGGTTCTAGATGATCGGCAGTTAGCCGATTTGGCATTTCAAGGATTGTTGCCACAAATCAAAGACAAGTATGCTTCTCAAGAGTTTGAAAGTCTGAGTCATTTGGTGCAGAGGATTTGTGATCAAGATATCAAGGCTTCTAAACCCAGGAAGGCTTGTAATAAGAAATTTTCATTTGTTGATGAGGCAATGAGTTCTAATTCAGACGAAGAACCACTCATCGGCTTGGCAGAATGGGTGAAGAACAAAAAGCCGATGTCTTGTCCATTTGGTCAAAAGGAGCCAGAAAAGTTTGCTTTTGATATCACCAAGGCCGATAGGATATTTGATTTCTTGCTTTAGGTAGGGCAGATTAAATTGTCACCTAATCACGTGATCCCATTGGCAGAAGAGTTAAGAACAATTAAATATTGCAAATGGCATAATGCAACATCTCACAGCACAAATGAGTGCAAAGTCTTCAGGCAACAATTGCAATCGCCTATAGAATCTGGGAGGATTAAGTTTGATAATCCAAAGCTTAGAAGCCAATGAAAATTGATCAACACCCTTTCCCTGCAAACATGCTAGATGCCAAAGGTAAAACTAAAGTCTTAACGTCAGAGGCCGCTAAGAAGAATGTATTAGTGGATCCCCAGCATCAGGTAACTACTGATGACGCCAAGAGCAAGGGTTTGATCAAGGAAGGCAATAGCTCTGGATGGCCTCCTCGCTCTGGCATTGTAATCACTCATAGGCAATATCAGGAGACTTGGCAACAGTGTGAAGATCGGTATCGCCAACAGTAGGAGGATCGAAGTCGAGAGGAAGAAAGACGCCGACAAGAATGGAATCGGCATAAAGATCACTGGAATTGCTCGTTCTTTATTCATTGCTGGGAACAAAATATTAAATTGCCAACTGTCAGAGACTGTCCTGAATGCAATGGTTATGATCGGTATGATCGGTCAGATCGATGATTTCAGAACAGTGATCGATGTTTCACTGGACCGATCAGAGGGAGAACGTCAGTCCATGATCGGTTGGGGGGCAGGCTTAGCGTGCATGACAGGCTTGGTGAACGTATTGGTCATTTTCCAAGAAACCAAGAGGAACTTGATGAAATGGCAAATGCACGGGTTCCCGTTGAGTTTATATTCTGTAGAGATACTAATACTCATCGGATGGAGTCAAGGGAGGCTCGGTATCAACCAGTGCGGAAGACACAGCTTCCCTAATGGTGTCCAGAAGGGTTGACAAGGACCCAGAAGAAGAGGACGCAGCGAGAGCGTCAAGAAGAATTGAGTAGGGAAGAAAATTCTTCTCAGTCTGAGAATCGGCAGCAATTGAACCGCAAAGGGAAAGGACCATCGGCAGATGTTAACATGGTATTTATGTTGCCGATTGAGATTCCTTCGCCTTTTAGTGACGATGAGGAAATAAATCTCCATGACCAGATAGCTCAGTTGGCACTTGATCCAATGACAGCTATGTTTGAGAATCCTTCCGATGATGAAAGACGACATCTTAAAGCTCTCTTTGTCAAAGGCAGGGTTGATGGGCAGCAAATGTCCAAAATACTTGATGGGGGAGCTGCGATCAACATTATGCCGTATGTAGTATATCGGAAGCTTGGCAAAGGAAATCAGGATTTGACCAAGACCGATATGATATTGAAAGATTTTGAAGGGAATGTGTCCCTAGTTAAGGGAGCTATATGCGTTGAATTAACCATCAGCAGCAAAACCTTGCCGACGACCTTCTTTGTTATCTGTGGAAAAGGTGCATATAATTTACTTCTAGGGAGAGATTGGAATCATGTTAATTGCTGCATTCCTTCTACAATGCATCAATGCCTTGTTCAGTGGGTAGGTGACAAAATTGAGATTGTCCTAGGAGATTCTTCATATGTTATTGCATTAGCGGGGTCAGATACCTATGAGCGGACCAGGTGCATATCAGGAGAGGTTTGGGAGAATGATTTTCTCAAAGGTGCCGATTATGAAATTCCACCGATCCATGCAGTCAGTTCTGATGAAGAGTTTTAATGGATAGGTTCGCCAATGATGGAATGTTAGGACAAGGGATTACATCGGCTGATGATTTAGTAGAAGTAGATATAGGTAATGGCGATAAGCCAAGGCCTACCTTTATTAGTGCTAAGTTAGATTCTAAATGTAAGCAGCAATTAACCGATTTGTTAAAAGAATGCAAAGAATTCTTTGCTTGGGATTATACTGAGATGCCTGGTTTGGACCGATCAATTGTTGAACATCAGTTGCCTATTAAATCTGGATTTCAGCCACATCAGCAGCCAGCACACCGATGTAATCCTTATATTCTTCTAGATATTAAAGCTGAAATAACAAAACTTAGCTATGTTTATTCGGCAATGTCAGTATGCCAAATGGATTTCAAATGTTGTCCCTGTCTACAAAAAAATGGAATGCTTCGTGTCTGCATTGACTTTAGGAATCTCAATAAAGCCACGCCGATGGATGGTTATCCAATGCCAGTTGCTGATTTATTGGTTGATGTTGCGGCTGGACATCGGATTATCAGTTTTATGGATGACAATACAGGGTATAATCAAATATTCATGGCTGAAGAGGATATTCCCAAGACTGCACTTAGATGTCCTGGTCATGTTGGATTGTTTGAATGGATAGTCATGACTTTTGGCTTGAAAAATGTCGGTGCTACTTATCAGAGGGCCATGAATTTCATTTTCCATGAGTTCATCGGCAAGTTAGTAGAAATCTATATTGATGATGTGGTGGTTAAGTCTGGGAATTTAATAAAACATCTAGCCGACCTACGAAAAGTGTTGGAATGCACAAGGAAACATGGCTTAAAGATGAACCCTAATAAATGTGCATTTGGTGTATCGGCAGGACAGTTTCTTGGTTTTATGGTGCATCAGAGAGGGATTGAAATAAGTAGGAGATCCATTGATGCCATCAGCAAAATAGTTGCTCCCACCAATAAAACTCAACTTCAATCATTGATCGGCAAGATTAATTTTTGCTGACGCCGTTTTTGGACACGTATCTTTGGACGCGTATTTGGGAGTTAATGAAATATAGATCGGCAGATGAAAGAGTGATGATTGGTTATCAAAGGAGTTGCCGATCGGATTGATGCCGATGGAGAAACAGCAGGGTGTAGCCAAGTCCAAGGGTGGTGGTCGATCTATGCTGATGACTGATGCTGGTGATTGCCGATACCGATGGAAGGTGATTTGCCGATGATAACACTACTAGACATCTGCTCGTCAATGACGTTCCACTTTCGTCACAGAAAACCCCAAAATCGTCACTAAACTATATCTGTGACGAATTTGTGACGAAAATTCGTTCGTCATGGAATGAGCGTCATAGATTGACTACCGTGACGAAATGCATATTTTCGTCATAGATGTGCATTCAATCTATGACGAAATACATACCGTCATAGAAGTGAATCCATTCTATGACAAAATATTTTTGTCATGGATGTACGTTGCTTTCGTCATAACATGTTGTCTCGTTCTTGACATTTGCCACGCTAGCAGCTGACATGTCTGCTGACGTGGCAGGCCACGTTGCATGACACGTGTTGTGCTGACGTGGAGCCCGACACGTGTCACGCTGACATGGCACCTGACACGAGTCATGCTGATGTGGCAAACGACACGTGTCGTGCTGACATGGCTACTTTCTGATGTGGCATGTGACACGTGTCGGTTTTATTGGCTGCCACATGTCATTTGTAAATGGGAGCACGCGGCATCCTGTGATTTGTTCTCGTTTTCGTCACAGATCATATTATGCGATCGTCACAGAACATAAAATGAAATCATCACAGAAGTGAACTCTTCATCACAGGAATGAAAAATGTATTTTTTAATAACATTGAAATGACTAAAAGATTCCACAAAGTGGCAATATAAGTTATTGCATAACTCACTTAACATCAGTACATGACTCACAACTAACTTGACTTTAGTAGCAAGATAACTAGGGATATCACTACTTAACATCAGTACTTAACTCACAACTCAACCAAATTCACAAGAACAATACTAAACTAGGGCCACATGCAACTACCAGGAACAGCACTGTCATTTCTGTTCAGTGAAGATCACAACAATTTGCCACTAAGATCATAGCAAAATCATGTGCAGGTACTTGTACAGAAAGCTTCAGACCTTATTGTTGCTGCTACCCAAGTTGAGAAAGTTGCACCTGTACAGAATAGAAGTATAATCAATAGTGATAGGACACATAGATTGGAACAAACATTGATTTAAAATGAACAAATTACAACATGTCTTTTTTATAACATGGTTTGCATGAAATCTGAGTCACACAGACAGTTGAGCGTAGCTTAAAGCTTTTGCTCCTGGAACTGCGTGAGGTTGCTTTCTGCTACTGTTCGAAGGTTAGCACATGGAGATTGAGCAGCTAGCAGAACGTGAGTGATATCCATGGCTGTGTCCTGCATAAAAAAAATAACAGATTTCAGTCAGCAAGGAATCACAGAAAATCAACAAGCAACATAATACATCAGCAGTACAGATGACTAAAGGTCAGTCACACAGACAGTTGAGCGTAGCTTAAAGCTTTTGCATTCAAAACAACATTGTTCACAGCACAGATATTAGACAAACAACTCATTCAACAAAGGCACTGTATGCAAATTTTTCATCCATATTAAAGAACATATATCCATAATATTTGCTTAGCCTCATCAGCAATCCAAGATTATCAGAAAAATAGAAAATGTAACTAATGACTTGCTGAACTATTTCCAACAGAGGCTACTGGTTCATATATTGTTGCATACCTAAAAATGGCTCCTATTCTCTTTATGTTACCCATGCTGCAATACATTTTTGCAATCGAAAAGATGGGTGTTCATAGAAAAGACAGATGCAACTTGCCAGGTGCAGGTAAATAACAAGTACCTTAGGAAGTACACTTTATGACATGGCGAGTATTGTCATCACATACAATTAGACTAGCATTAAGGCATTTTTTTATGACATACATTTACTTATGTCACTAAGTTTAGGTGCCTTTCAAATTAATTATAAAAAAGCATAGACCTAAAACTACAACAAAGTTTGTATTAAATCATACCATATTATATGTTCACTATATAGATCTACTCATGTGGAGTTCAACAAAATTAAATTTTCTATTTTTATAATTTTTCTATTTACTATGATTTTTCAAGGATTCAACAGAAATAAAAATAGAGACAAAACCACCATCCAAAACTACTTAAAGGTTATTTGGCTGATTTAGAAAATTTTAAGGATAGCATAGCCTTAACTGACATGTAAGCTAAGATTCAGAGCATACAAGACACTTGCACTGGTCCTAGATGCAGCATTACGAAGAGAGTAATTAGTAAGAATGATGAGAAAATCAGTGAGTAATCAGATAGTACTGTTGTTTCGATTTAATTGTTTGAAATCAAGTAATACTACTTTTTGATATTCATGTATATTACGGTAACACATCAACAACAATTTCAGAGACGAATAAAGTAATAAATTAGACAAAGAAATCAAAGATTCAGCACAATACATCCTCGATTCATGAATGTGTCGCTGCACCAACAGTTCAATACTCAAAATGGAGAGAAAACTTCAAGACTACGCAGTTCAATACTCAAATGGAGAGAAAACTTCAAGACTATGAAACGTCATTACTAGAAAATAGACACATCAGCATAAAATGGCAAATGTCCATCATCATTCCCAGGCGAAGCCTGTGTCACTTGCATTCACATGATCCTTTTTGCTACTTGTATGTTCAAATAGTAATTATTATAAATATCGAATTCTGTAACAAAACTATGCTAAAGAACTCAAGTTCAGTAATAAAATGAGATCTGAATATATCCATCTGTTTGACTAGGTAAATACACACATTGCAATTACCAATTAGAACTGAACTTATATTCAGAATGTAGGTGCCAGGATCTACAAATTCAACAGGAAAAAAAATTAGGATTGGAAATCAACTAATACGGTAGCAAGAGGCAACGACCTCTTCCATGCAGTCAAGTACTCCTATGATTCATGATGGCCAATAATCCGTGCACGCATAAAAATTAGAGATGGGACAAGGAAAGGAGGCTAACTTGCAGATAACGGGGACGTAGATGCTGGTCCTTGGCCGAAGACATGAACTCAGTGTTCAAATCCACAATACTAGTGAAGATTCCAAACTGGCCGCCGTCGTCGAGTGGAGAGGAGGGCCGCCGCCACCATGTGCAGAAGGGGAACTACCCACAAGACAAGATCCGCCGCTGCCGAGTGCCAGGGCGCTCTACCTGGGGCCTGGGGGAGGTGGCGCTGTTGGGGGCATGAGACAGGTGACGCCGTCCACGGGCGAGGACCCGGCCTCGTCGACGCCATCACTGGATGGGGAAAGAGCAGCCGCAACCGCCGCTGGTGAGGAAGGAGGAGGCGTTGTGCGCGCGAGTCGAGCGAGGGTGCGCCGAGACTGTCGGGGCACGTCATGCACACGAGTCGAGGGTGTGCCAGCACTGATGGAGCATCGCCACCGGAAGGCTACCACCACCGCCGCGGAGTGGAGCCTCCACCTGCTTCCTCCCGATGGATCCATGCCGGATCGGCTGGCCCCTCGATGGATCTGCCAGCGAGGATGACGCCGATGGGAGGGCCATTGCGGCCGCCATCGGGGGTCCGGGATGGCTGTCATGGCTACCGTCAGGGTCGGGGATGGCCGTTGCAGGCCGTCGTCGGTGATAGGGAATTAGGGATTAGGTTCAGCCGCCACCGGTGATGGACTGATGGGGATCAGGCTCCGCTGCGGAGGGAAAGGGATCAGGCTCCGCCGTAGAGAGTATGTCTTCACGGCCTCACGTAACTAAAAACTTCAACGAGATATACAGACTGGAGCGGTAATAAGTGACATACTCTCTACGTCGCAAAAAGAGTGACATTTTTTACTTTGACACATCATGTTTGACCATTCGTCTTATTTAAAAATTTTATATAAAATACAAAATAAATTAATCATGAGCAAAGTATCTCTAATGATAAAATAAGTCTTAACAAAATATATAATATTGATGTAAATAATTTGAATAAAACGAATAATCAAATAAGATGTCTGAAATTCTAAAATGACACTCTTTTTGGGACGGAGGGAGTATACTTTTATTCTACTTTGAGCATATAGTAATATATATTATATTATATTATATTATAAACAAAAAGGAGGTACATTAATTAGTCGCTGGAGGCGGTAGTGCTCCGCCGGCGCGGTCAACATTACTTAGAGCCCAGGCTTGAGAATAGCATATACGGTAGCGCTATTCTACATCCTAGGTGTAGAATATTATTCTACACCGCTAGTCAAAATTGAGTAGAAAAAATATTGCGCAATACTGGAGAGTGTTTAGTATCAACTTGTCTAACACTCAAGACCATGAAATATTGAACAATACTAAAACACGAATACTGAGCGATAATGAATTTTGCTCAGTATAACAGTTTGGTGTAGAATAGTATTCTACACCTAGGGTGTAGAATAGCACATATATATATATATATATATAATACTTGAGGACGCACAGTGAAGATTCAAAACTGGACCGCACGACGTCGATCATCTCGGGATGTACGACGACGATCAGCTGGGACGCACGTGATGATCACCTCGTGAGCACGCACGACGTCGCCGATGATCACATGCTAGGGATGCATGCATCGGCGGCGATCACCTAGACACCCTGTACATACACGTAGCCGCCAGGAACGAACTCGCGTGATGGTTTCTCTGCACCTCGCGCATACGTAAAAGTGACGATGGATCATGGGTATAGGGCCCATTAAGTTGGATGGATTAAAAAAATAATCTATACACAAATAAACAAACATGTGTCATACAAATAAAAAAGCTTCATTGGTGTGGTGGTAAAGGTAGCATCCTTTAAACCAACAGGTTGTAGGATCAAAACTCCTTGTAGTGGATTTTTTAATTTTTTTGGGAAATAAAAAACGGAGTTCCGTTTAATAACTAAACAAATAAAGTAACATATAAGACTACAGCAGAAACAAGTGAGTTTTCTGGTGGTAACTCACTTGTGCTCGCAGCAATAGGTTGTGGGATCCAAGCTCTCATGGATCAAGTTTTTTTGCCAAATAAAATAAAAACCAGAGGAGAACTCCATGGCAACATCAGACGTGGGGCCCGCTGGCGGGACCACGCCACCACGTTAGTGAGGCAGGGACCGCTGGTGGAATCCTATCGCCACGTCAACAGGGTGGGACCACGACAACATGTCATGACGGTGGGACCAGGGTGCCACGTCATGATGGTGGGACCTGCTGGTAGGGACCCACTTGTGGGACCATGACGCCACGTCAACGACGTGGGACCAACAGGTGCCACATGGTGCCATGTCATGCCCATGGGATCCACTATTGCCAACAATCTATGACGATTTAGTTTTGATGATCAATGATGTTTTTTTCCATTTTTGTCACTGTTCTTCGTGCCAAAGCTCCATCACTTTCCAACCATGACAAATCTACTAATTTCGTCATCGAATGACCTAAATCTGTGATGAAAATAGTAAGCGTCATTACTGATTCGTCATTGATGAACACATTTCTAGTAGTGAAGCAAGGGAAAGCGTAGGATTGATAACGAAGATGATGACAATGTGCCGATCACCCAGGGTGGATAGATTAATAATTTCCATAGATGTTAGAGTTCGTTTTGTATACAAATTCCGTTCAATATGGAATTAAAGTCCTAGTCGTGTCCGGTAGCAACTCTTTTAGACATGGTATAAATATAAACCCTGTAGAAATGTAATAGATATACACAATCAATCAAATACAAGTTTTTACATCTATTCTAGCATCTACTTTTGCGACGCCTTCGTCAACTCGCATATTTTTCTTTTTACTTAAGAGTTCCTAGGAATTCATCGAGTCAATCTCTGTGAGTTCTCAAGTTCCGCGTGAATACCTCTTCGCCGTGACATCCGGGCGCATCACTGTTGTCGGGACTAAAGTATTCGAGTTATCACCTTTCTTGATTGTAAGGTCAAATCGGTTGGCACGCCTTAACGTTGAATCGGGTATTAGCCCTTTGTGTTTGCAGATCTACTTTTGCACCAACACATCTTTTGGCACGCCCAGTGGGACTCAGATTCATCATCAAGATCAACATGTCGAACACTAATTTTGACTTAGAGAACGTTATCCCCATGACGGAAGCCAATCTTAGAGATGAACAGAAGCAAGCTATGGCAAAAGCTATGGAGGACTACAAGCAGCTATGCTTGAAATCCTTCAGTATCAATAGGAGCGGTGAGGTAATCCAAAAGGAAGCATTTCTGATGCCTCAGCAAATCACTTTTGATGCTAATCCTGGTAAACTACAAGAGATGGTTGACAGTGCTATCAATCGTGCTCTAATCAATCAATCTAGTGTGCTGTCCAATACAGTTTTCAATGCTGTCGCTAGAACTTTCAAAGAAGGACAAGTACCACCAGCTTATGTGGGCCCAGCTTATCATCAGCCAGGATCATCATCGGTTACGGCTCCATCGGCTACTACAGTCGTTGCGGGTACAGAAGTTACTTCTCCTCCAAGCACTTTAGGGATGACTAATGGGCAATCTACACCGATGGCGACTAATCCAATAACATCAGAAGGACAAATCCAACTTGCTACGGATCTATTGGCATCGGCAATGTCAGGATTTGTGTTCAAGAATTGTCAAGTTCCTCCCAACTGGTAGGGATATGGTATGCCCCCGGACTCTAGTGCAAATAGTTCCAGGACATCTCAAGTGGCTGACATGACAGACAAGGCTCCTATGGCATCGGTGTTGATGGTCCTTAAGTACTAAATTTAACCATCAAATAAACAAAGAAAAGGATCGAAATGAAACCAACATCTAGAATTAGGGTTTTATCTGACAGAATTCCACGAGCTTTGGTGTTTGTCTATTTCTGCAGGGGTTATTAGAAAATATGGAGGGAAGGCTCACATGTCATGTTTCCAATGAGTTAATTATGTGTCGTGCAATTTTCTACCATCTAGAAGACTCCAGGAGCCACGGGAACGAACGGGAAGGCGATCGGGCCCGGGGGCAGGGCGCCCGCCCTTCCCCCTAGGGCGCCCACCTAGGTGTTGTGTCCAAACCCGTCCAACTTCGCGGATTATGCTCCACCGACCTAAAGGATCAAGGAAAACCGTGTGATCAATGTTGGTTTGATCCGATGGCCCAAATTCACTTGAAAGGACTATATAATCAAGGCCTCTCCACCCCAGGGGGAGAGTGGAGAAATCATTATCAGAGGTAGCCATCAAAGTTAGGGTTTAGAACATCTCTCCCACAGAGAATTAGAATTAGCTAGTCCCTAATCCTTCAAGTTTAGAGGATTGATTAGATGGCAATTAGAGAAGTAGAGCCTAGCGCTCTGGATTCGGATCTTCACGAATAAAGATTGGTATTATTTCATATCGTTCTCTACTACTTTGTTCTAATTGTATTATGTCTCTACTTATTATGATCTTAGTTTGCTCTAGTTCTATATTTGATATAGTTATGATTGATAATGAGTTTATGTATAAGTTTGCAAAGCGCTTGGCTCTTCACACGCGGGAGTTAAGTGGTAGATCACATGTGGGCGTGGTGCTTAGATGTTATTTACCTGCAAATGTATCCTATTGGCTGGGTCGTGTGGTAGTTCGCGATAGTGACAGCTTCGTTGATTCTTATATAGTCCACCCTCCGTTGATAGGACAGGCAGAATTTGTATTGTGGAGTAAGTCTTACGATGTTCTGATTTACTTTAGCAATGTTCCTTAGACATGAATGAAGAGTCTTTTATGTTATATATGATCTTGTAGATAACTAGAGTAGATTGTGACTTAGTAGATAGTAGATAACTTAGAATCCATTCTCTAGCTAATCCGACGTCACCTTACATATATGAGGAGTAGTCTATTTTCTAATCGCTGTGTTATTTACCCATGAGCTTATATTTCATTATCATTATTATTATGGCTTACCCCCTGTCAAAGTAAGTGACTATGTGACAAGTTCCTCATTAGTAATCATGTTCTTGCAAGTTTATCTCCAGTCTATGCCTTGATAGATTTATCCTTATCTTCATTTCATCCTTTTCTCCTGAGCAAAATTATAAATAACGATACCTGGAATACTTATCTGGTGAAATGCTACAATGAGGTGTTTTATCTGTGCGCTTGTGGATAGAATAGATTATTTTCTAGAGAGCCTTTACATTTATAAATACCTTTGTACACTCTGGCACCATGCTGGGGATGACAACCAAGTATCTAAGTGGTCTTAGCTAGTGTCAACAAGCATTTATGGCGCCGTTGCCAGGGACATAAAAGGGAAACACATAGGAATGGTAAGGAAAGTCAGGTAATCAGTCAAGGTTATTCACATAAAATATTAGACTAGACTATAGAGAAATAATTGCATAAAACAGCTACTAAGTGAGAAATCATAACAAGGCACCTCTGCTTTGGCAGGTTCATCCTGTTGTTTTTCTATGTTTGTATTTTTATACAGAGTATATCAGGATTGACTTTGGTACATTGAACTATTCATCATCAGAACCAAAGCGATCATGAAAGAAAGAAGAAGCTAGCTACCAATTGTTGAAGCTATGACACAGAAGACACTACGAGAATTCTCTGCTCCAAGCCTTGAGAACATTCCAACTGGTCCAAGATTTGTAGTAGAAGAAGGAGCACCTAAGTTCGAGCTCAAGTCAAGCCTCATCAATTTGGTACAAGCTACACCATTCAGTGGAAAGGCACATGAATATGCTAGTGCACACTTACAGAATTTCTTAGAGATTGGAAGCACAATCCACATCGACGGAGTCGACAAAGACGTCATACTGCTTCGCCTTTTTCCATTCTCACTAGAAGGGAAAGCGAGGAACTAGTTCTACATTCATCAAGATAACATCAACAACTGGACGAACTTGTCAGATGCCTTTCTATCATAGTTTTTCCAATGGGCAAGACAGCTGCCTTAAGAGGAAATATTGTCAGTTTCCAACAGCAGAAGACAGAAACCATTCAATAAACATGGGAGCGTTTTCAAGGATGCATATCAGATTGTCCTCACCATGGAATGGCCACATGGTAACTTATGCAGACCTTCTACCGTGGATTAACCTAGAAGGCTCGTGAGTGCCTAGATGCATCTGCTAAGGGATCATTCTTGGAGCTTACAATTGGAAAAGAAGAGATACTTTTGGATATGATAGCAGAAAACCAAAGCTGGTTCCAAGATAAAGCTCAACAATGTCATCAAACTGAAGAAATACCAGAAGAAGTAAATGCACTATCAACCAAGATGGAAAATTTGCTCCATTGGATTTACTAGAGGGCCAAGTTCAAAGAAGATCAAAGGGCCATTGAGACATCATACAAATATCAACCTACCTCAAGTCAACCCAATAGCAAAGGTATGAATTCAGGTAATACTTTCAAGCAACTTTCATTAAAGGAGATAATTGCTCAACAAACCAAAACTAATGATGAAGTTAAACAAAGGCTAGATACAAATGAATCATCTTTAAAAGATACACACAATAAAATGGATTTTCTATTAACTGCCTTTGATGAGCAAAACACTCTCAATAAAAGGGTAGAGCTTAAATTAATAAAGCTAGCTGCTGCACTGCCTGTTGTCACTAACGTTGAGCAGGTAAAGAACATAACTACTAGAGGAGGCAAAACCACTAGGGATCCCCCATACCCAAAAGAGAAACAGAGAACAACAGCACCAGTGCAACCAGCAGCAATAGAAGAAGAAAGCCTAGTTGAAGCAGAAGATCTGCTACAACCACCAGGAACTAGAGAGATGAGGAAGGATTTTTACGACACCAACTATTTGCCATTTCCCAGAAGAAACAGAGGACTGTAGTCGGATGAGCAGTTTGGTAAGTTTGTAGAGGTCATTCAAAAATTATATGTTAACATACCTCTGCTTGATGCCATATAGGTACCCACATATGCAAAGTACATCAGAGATATTCTTAACAAGAAGAGACCACTGCCCACCACTGAGGTTATCAAGCTGACAGAAGAATGTAGTGCGGCCATCCTCAACAAACCACCAAGGAAGAAGAAGGATCCAGGATGTCCCACTATTGATTGCTCGATCGAAAACCAACACTTCAATAATGCACTTTGCGATCTCGGAGCAAGTGTCAGTGTGATGCCAGCATCAGTCTACGAGAAGCTTGAGCATACGACCCTAGAACCAACATCAATGTGCCTACAACTAGTAGATCAATCAGTATGACATCCGTTGGGCATTGCCGAAAACATTCCAGTCAAGATAAGAGATTTCCTTGTGCCAATAGACTTCGTGGTACAAGACATGAGTCCTGACTCAAAAGTGTCCATCATCCTTGGAAGGCCATTTCTGAGCACTGCCAATGCCCACATTGATGTCGGGAAGGGAGAAATCAAGTTCAACATAAACGGTCAAGAAGAACACTTCACATTGAAGCCCAGACCAGAGAGAGACTCTACAGTGAAGGAAGTTCATGAAGAAGAACCACTGGAGACACCATCTCCAGAGGAAGGTAATTCAGAAGATTAAAAGATTTGGAGGTCCAGCTTGGGGGACCTAAAAATCCCAAACCCTCACCGGGAGTTAAACCGGTATTTATCTGCATCATTAAATTCTTGCATATTTAATTCTTGTATTAGTTATATTTATTCATAACATTATCATAATAATGAAAAGCCCCATATAAATAATATTTGTGGTGTGTGACAACCCATATTTATTAATTATTGTGGAGGCACAAAAATATTTTTCATTATCATTTCAAATAAGTTTCAATAGATTTTCCTGCATTATATTTAATTATAGCAACCTTTTAGAAGCATGACCCACACTCCTTGGGTCCCACATGTCATACACCACACCTCACACACATCCCATCACATTATTTGATCCACCAACATAGCTCCACTCACCAGCACTTTTCCACCGACCAACCACCACCATTATACTATTATTCTGCGTAAGAGCCAAGCAAAGGAGGGAGTGGAGAAAAGGAAGCTAGGATGGCCACCAAAGGTGGGCGCCCACCCACCTACAGAGGGTGCCCGCCCTGCCCCCCTTTCCTCCTATAAATTGCTACTTCCTGCCTCCAACTTCTTCACACAAACATTCCAGAATACCACGCAAGTTTCAGTTTCGAGAGAAGGAGCTCTTGTAGTGAAGTAATAAGAGAGTAGAGAGGAAGAGAAGAGTGGAAGAGAGGTTGGTAGTCTCTGAGTGTGAGAGTGAGGTTCACCTAGTTAGTAGTAATTCCGCTGTCCAAAGCGGAAGTAAAAGTTGTTTAGGGGGGAGGTGCTGCCAAAATAAAAAATTGTCTTAAACAACTAACCCCTGGACTACTAACATTTCGGACAGCTGACCACTAACATTTTCTCTCACATTCTCCACTTGTTGTGTGTGTGCCAACTTTTGTCTACAGGATGTTTAAGAAGGTGAAGAATGGAGGGAAGGTCCTCAAGAACATAGGTACAAGGAGTTCATCCCGACACTCCTCACACCCGTTAGAGATGAGCATTGACCCAACACCCACGCAAGCTCCGTCATCTTCATCTAATCCACAAGTTAAGGTCCTCCTCAAGACAGGAGACCTTAGACTAAAGACCCGTAGGGAAAAGGAAGTTTACCAGCAGCTAAAGAACAAAGATTTCATTCACACCCCCACTCTTGATCCTATCTTGCTACAAGAAACAGGTATGGATACTAAATTCGATTTGATTTTCCAGATGGTGGGATGGACAAATTTTTGGAACATAACCGAGTTGGGTTCCCATCTTCTCACCCTTGAATTTATTTGCACTTTACAATATTATGAGGGGGGGATTGCTTTTCGGATGTTTAAACTGGACATTATGTTGTCTTGGAGAGAATTGAGCGACCATCTCGGTTTCTCTTCAAGATGCATCTTGAACATCGATTCCGATTTACCCAATTTTGAGAGACACCAGTTCTGGAGAGAGATATCTAGAGATGAGCTTTATAGCCAAGCCCGAACCAGTGACATGGAACACCCCACTCTTAGGATGTTCCACAAATGGCTCGGGTACAATCTTTTCCATCGTGATGATATTAGAAAAGTAGGAGTAGGAGATTTACAACTTCTATATGCTGCTATAAATAAAGTACCCACTTCACCTGTTACACTTTTGGTTTCTCATTGGCTTAGTATACCTAGTCTTCAGGGACCTGTAGGGTGTACTTCACTTATCACTCGTCTAGCTTCTAGTCTTCATTTGCTAGAAAACTCATCATTGGAATTCATAGATGAGTTACGAATATATCATGGATATGACACTTTTAGGCAAGCTTGGATGTTAAAGAAAGAGGGGAACATAATGTATATGTTATACGATAATAAAGGCAAGATTCGGTTACCTAACCCGAACCTTGGCCTCTATGTTGTTCAAAATTATTTGATTGAGATTGTAGTGACACCGGTAAACCAGAGAGCTCCACAACGAGTGGCATCCGAAAAGGATCACTACCCATCGAGAATGCACCAGGTATGGAGCTGATCCCCGGTCGGAAGAACTACAACCCTCGAGTCCTTTGAGACCCATGGGTTCGACATGCTCAACAAGAGCCAACACAGTAGACATGGCAGGAGAGCCAAGATCACCAGTGGACAAACCTGCCTTTCCATACAGGCAGGTACTCCACAGATCCATATGGAGCTTTAGGATCCAGACCTCCGCCCCAATTTGATGCAGGACGATATTCCAACGCCGCTTATGCTTTCATGAACGACTACTACCAAGAGGCCGACGCTTTCTTCACCCGTACCGACAACACCCTCCTCAACATCCAGAATACGCAAGCAAAGCATGGACGACTCCTGGAACAACAACAAAAATGGAACTAGGACCACGCCACTGCAGTACAAGAACTGAGACAAGACACCACAACAATGAACGACAACATCACCACCATGATGCGATTCTGGAACATTGGGCAAGACCGACAACCACATCCAGCTTGGGGGAGTTCCTCCCCATTTTATCAAGTAAGTTTTTATTTGCCTTTCGTATTTATTCTTTTAGTATTTTATCTTAAAGAGAAAAACTTAGAAAACCCAATAAATATTTTCTTGCTTTAATTTACTGCGTTCTATAAACGTGAAAAAAAAATAAAAAGAGTGTGTAGAAAAGTATGCCCTATTTATCTGCCAAGTGTTAATCTCTAGAAAAAATAAAAAGACCAAAAAGATGCTTGATGGAAATGATGAACAGTTGCTTTGTTTGCTTACTTTCAAGTACCTAGCTTTTAATTAGAGTTCTTCTAGGAATTACTAAAACTAAAATTTACTTTCTATGGGAAACATAAAACTAAAGTCTAGGTAAGAGAAAGGCATGATATAAAGTTTGAGCTACTATTTATCTTGTTCCTACTACACTAAGTTCTGGAGATTTAATTTGAAAACTCATAAATCACATGATGAGTTCCTAGCATAACAAACTTCCTACCATAGCCATACTTGCTATAACATCTTTCACTATATTCACATTGAGTTTGATCGAGCTGTTTAGACCCTTAGGAGCTTTTCATGTGGTTAAATTAAAATATTCGCTGGCACACATCTACTACACCATTCACCACCATTCATTAAAATTGCTAAAAATATTATCACTCACTGTCCCAAGTGTTGTTATTCTCTCTCTCTAAAGATTCAATGCAGAAGAGGCATGGGTTATGCAAAAATATGCGAGGAAATAAAAAGGGGCAAGTGCCCGGAACCTCGAAGAAGAAAGAAAAGAGTGAGACGAGAGGTAAAAATGGACAAGTCTCTGGAGTAGAATTAGGGGTACAAAGATGCCCACTTGAGCGGAAAAATGGACAAGTGTCCGATAGTAGAATTAGGGGTATCTACTACCCACCTGAAATAAAAGAAGAGAAAAAAAGATAGCCCATGTTCTCCCAAAGCAAAGATCAAACAAGAGGAGAGATAGCAATATGAGGACCAATGAGAAGTAAGTTTTATTATCACTTATACATTTTTATCATCACTATCATTTACTCCACCACACATGCACATTTAATTATATGCTGAGTTCCTTTGGATCCATGGCTCGATTAGGCAACATATGTATGAGCTGTTTTTCACTCCTATGAGCTCCACTTAAATATTCCGTTAGCTATAGGTAAGTGACATTTTGGTAAGGATCCACAAATACCACATATAGAGAGACTTGAGATAATCATTGCTGGGAACTCTGAGTTTTATTTTTGAAAACTTATGCAAAACCCCAGAACAAAGGTGAAGTATAGACAGGAGGAATAGTGCTTGACTTAATTATTTTATCTTTCGTTTACTTAAGACTTAAGTGCAGGTACTAAGCTCCATGACACTTCACTCTAATCTGGAAGAATTTTTTTTGTGAAAGCATGTGTGCCTGTCAGGAAAGAAAACATCGAAGCAACTCCTGATCCATCTGGGTTTAGCTGCTTGCTCAGGGACGAGCAAAGGGTAAGCTTGGGGGAGTTTGTTGACGGTCCTTAAGTACTAAATTTAACCATCAAATAAACAAAGAAAAGGATCCAAATGAAACCAACATATAGAATTAGGGTTTTATCTCACAGAATTCCACGAGCTTTGGTGTTTGTCTATTTCTGTAGGGGGTTATCAGAAAATATGGAGAGAAGGCCCACATGTCATGTTTACAATGAGATAATTACGTGTCGCGCAATTTTCTACCATCTAGAAGACTCCAGAAGCCACGGGAACGAACGGGAAGGCGATCGGGCCTAGGGGCAGGGCGCCCGCCCGGCCCCTAGGGCGCCCACCCAGGTGTTGTGTCCAATCCCATCCAACTTCGCGGATTATGCTCCACTGACCTAAAGGATCAAGGAAAACCGTGCGATCAATGTCGGTTTGATCCGACGGCCCAAATTCACTTGAAAGGACTATATAATCAAGGCCTCTCCACCCTAGGGGGAGAGAGGAGAAATCATTATTAGAGGTAGCCATCAAAGTTAGGGTTTAGAACATCTCTCCCACGGAGAATTAGAATTAGCTACTCCCTAATCCTTCAAGTTTAGAGGATTGATTAGATAGCAATTAGAGAAGTAGAGCCTAGCGCTCTGGATTCGGATCTTCGCTAATAAAGATTGGTATTATTTCATATCTTTCTCTACTACTTTGTTCTAATTGTATTATGTCTCTACTTATTATGATCTTAGTTTGCTCTAGTTCTATATTTGATATAGTTATGATTGATAATGAGTTTATGTACAAGTTTGCAAAGCGCTTAGCTCTTGACGCGTGGGAGTTATGTGGTAGATCACATGTGGGCGTGGAGCTTAGATGTTATTTACCTGCAATTGTATCCTATTGGCCAGGTCATGTGGTAGTTCGCGATAGTGACAGCTTCGTTGATTCTTATATAGTCCACCCTCTGTAGATAGGACAGGCAGAATTTGTATTGTGGAGTAAGTCTTATGATGTTCTGATTTACTTTAGCAATGTTCCTTATACATAAATGAAGAGTCTTTTATGCTATATATGATCTTGTAGATAACTAGAGTAGATTGTGACTTAGTAGATAGTAGATAACTTAGAATCCATTCTCTAGCTAATCCGACGTCACCTTACATATATAAGGAGTAGTCTATTTTCTAATCGCTGTGTTATTTACCCATGAGCTTATATTTCATTATCATTATTATTATGGCTTACCCCTGCCAAAGTAAGTGACTGTGTGACGAGTTCCTCATTAGTAATCATGTTCTTGCAAGTTTATCTCTAGTCTAGGCCTTGATAGATTTATCTTTATCTTCGTTTCATCCTTTTCTCCTGAGCAAAATTATAAATAACGATACCTAGAATACTTACCTAGTGAAATGCTACAATGAGGTGTTTTATCTGTGCGCTTGCGGATAGAATAGATTATTTTCTAGAGAGCCTTTACATTTATATATACCCTTGTACACTCTGGCACCATGCTGGCGATGACAACCTAGTATCTAAGTGGTGTTAGCTAGTGTCAACAATCGGCACCTCCAGTATCGCCGATGACTCCGAATCCCCAGTATTCTACAACTACTACTGCAAGACCTTTTGCTGGGAATTCTCAAATACCAATGTTCCAGATGCCTAACGCATCGACAGCTCCAATGCCGATGCATCAAAGGTTTATGACACAACCAGGGTATGTTAATTCAATGATGGTGCACAATTATCAACCATC
This sequence comes from Sorghum bicolor, assembly GCF_000003195.3. Lineage (NCBI taxonomy): Eukaryota > Viridiplantae > Streptophyta > Magnoliopsida > Poales > Poaceae > Sorghum > Sorghum bicolor. Next base: position 40,955,893 of record NC_012877.2, on the reverse strand, counting down.
GGCTGGGCCTACGCCGATGAATGTTAACAATTGATGGACAGGGCAGTTTGTCTTTCCACAAATGCCTCAGTAGGATCATCAGGCTATGGGATTTCAATAGGGAAAGAGTGCAACCTAGTTTTCATAATCAAGGATTGATCAATCAACCAATGAATCTTGCTCAGCGAGTTGGTGGTCAACAGGCGGTGGCTAATCCCATGTTCCCTAGAAATCGAACACCGCAAAGACAAGTATGCGTCTCAGGAGTTTGAAAGCTTAAGTCATCTAGTGCAGAGGATTTCTGATCAGGATATCAAGACTTTTGAACCCAGGAAGGCTTGGAATAAAAAGGTGTCATTTGTCGATGAGGCAACAAGTTCAGATTATGATGAAGAACTAGTCATCGGCTTGGCAGAGTGGATGAAGTATAAAAAGTCGATGTCTTGCCCTTTTGGGCGGCCAGAAAAGTTGGCATTTGACATCACCAAAGCCGATAGGATATTTGGCTTTCTTCTTTAGGAGGGATAGATTAAATTGTCACCCAACCATGTGTTCCCATCGGTAGAAGAATTAAAGAAGATCAAGTATTGCATGTGGCATAATGCAACATCTCATAATACAAATGAATGCAAGGTGTTCAGACAATAGCTGCAATCGCTATAGAGTCTGGGAAGATTAAATTTGATAGCTCCAAAGCCCAGTAGCCGATGAAGATTGATCAGCATCCTTTCCCCACAAATATGTTGTATGCCAAGGGAAAGACCAAAGTCTTGACTTCAGAAGCAGCTGAGAGAAGCGCATCGATAGACCCTCAGCACCAGGTTACTGCCGATGACGCCAAAAGCAAGGGTTTGATCCAGGAAGGTACCAGCTCAGGAAGACCTCCTTGGTCTGGCATTGTAATTACTCATAGGAGGCATCAAGAAACCTGGCACCAGCGTAAAGATCGGTATCGTCGCCAACAGGAAGATCATCCCTGGGAAGAAGAAAGATGGTTTCAAGAGTGGAACCAGCATAAAGATCATTGGAATTGCACGTTCTTCATCCACTGTTGGGAGCAAAACATCAAACTACCAACTGTTAGAGACTGCCCTGAGTGCAATGGCTATAATCGGTATGATATACCAAATCGGCAGTATCAGAATAATGACCGACGTTTTGGTGGGCCGATTAAAGGAAGGACATTAGTTCATGATCGGCTGGGGGGCAGACTCAGTGTGCATGACAGGCTTGGTGAGCGTGTCAGTTATTCTCGCAAAAACCAAGAGGAGCTTGAGGAGATGGCGGACGCACGATTTCTCGATGAGTTCATATTTTGCAGAGATGCTAATACTTATCGAGTAGAATCAAGAGAAAATTGTCGTCAATCGGTGAGTCAACCACAACTTCCACCATGGTGTCCAGAGGGGTTAACAAGGACAAAGAAAAGAAGGTTGCAGCGAGAACGACAAGAAGATCTGAGTAGGGGAGAGAATTCTGCTAAGTCTGGAGCTCAACAGCAGTCAGATCACAAAGGAAGAGGGTCATCGATAGATGTTAACATGGTATTTATGTTGCCGATCGAATTTCTTGCACCCTTTAGTGATGGTGAAAAGGAGGTAGATTTCCCTGGTCAGATAGCTCAGTTAGCTCTTGACCCGATGACGGCTATCTTTGAAAAGCCTGCTGATGATGAGAGGCAGCACCTTAAAGCCCTATTGTCAAAGGTAGGGTTGATGGGCAGCCGATTGTTGATATTTGGGAACGCAATAAGGAATTGATCCGCAAGCGCACGGATATCGGTGAGCACTTCACCCGGGAAATTATCCAGAGTATCGTATTTATTTTTTTACCACTAGGAGAAAGAGTGCATCTGACTAACCGGTCTATTACTACTAACCTTTAGGCACAAATAATGTCTTTCGATGTGAGTGATAAATAGAGAAGACTGCAACCGTAGTCTCCTTCTAACCTTGGTAAGGATGATCTACTGTTCTAATGGGGAGGCTAACGGAATCTAGACACCACAAAGGATGTTCGACCCGCACCTATAAACCCTATCCTTCCTGCTAACGGGATGTGATCTACAAAGGTAGCTCGGAATTGTCACGTTCCTCACTACTACCACGGTCCAGCTAGTCAGGGAATATCTATGAGTACCCCAGCCTAAACACCACGTTTATGCCAGCAATGATTACTCTAAACTCTACGCGAAGAGATTAAAGTAAACTCATAAACCATAAGAACAATAAAACAAGAACTTACTAGAATTTAGAAGTCGAATTACTGTAGAATCCTAGGAGCAAGCTTCGGGTTAGGAGAACTTGATCCCGCAGGTACAAGCTTGGAGTAGACACCGACAGGCCGGGCTTCCTCCACTCTACACCTCCACTCTATCTCTCTCAATCTAGTAGAAACTAGAAGATCTATTTCTACCTTACATTGATTGCTAAGCCTAAAAAGAAATATTAATTAGAGAAGAGGTTTTCCTTTGAGGGCACCCCTCAGTCTCTATGATAATTTCTTCATGTCTTCTCTAGGGGCCAGGGGGGCCTTGCTTATATAGTCCTCCCCTTCTATGCGTTTTTGGGTCGATAGCCGAGGTGGTACTATGTTTTTCTTGATCCAATAGGTCGGTGGAATATCCCGAACGAAAGAGTCCTGATTTGGCTCCAGCAGGGGAGCGGGCGCCCTGGGCCTGGCCCACTTTTGCCTCCGCTTCGGTCTCGTGGCTTCTGGAGTCTTCTAGATGATGTAAAATTGCGCGTTGCGTTGATATCTCTATGTAATCCTGACATGTGGGCCTTTCTTCCTTATTTCCTGATAACCCCCTGCAGAAACAGATAAACAACAAAACTCGTGGAATTCTGTCAGATCAAACCCTAATTCTAGGTGTTGTTTGCATATTGGTCCTTTCTTATGTTTATTTGATAATTAAAAATTGATACTTAAGAACCGTCAACAAATACCCCCATACTTAGGCTTTTACTCGTCCTCGAGAAAAGGATGGTTAAGAAAAATATCTGGGGTAAAACATTTAAAACATTCTCTTTATATAATTGCAGGGTGTTAAAATTCCACTGTGTACCATAGTCAGGGAAGTATATGGTTAAGAGTAAAGATCCTTTCTTCTCAATCCTGTCACTTGGAGTTTTTGTTATATTTTTGAAAGAAAGTTAGCATACCTTTTTATCCTCATAGGTTCTCTCAGATCACTCATTATCTTTTATATATATATCTCACTGAGGTTGTTTTATTTTGTAAAAATTCTCAAGCATACTTACTTTGCATTTATTGCCTGATCAAAACGGGATCCGAGGAGGGGAATGTCATACTCTTAGATCAAAGACTTTGGAAATTAAAATCTTTGTCAACTCTTGCTGGCATATTGCTTATTAGAGGGACCACGGGCTATCATCATTTTTTTAAGTGGATACTGAGGTACCCCTAATTCTACTGCCGGACACTTGTCCATTTTTTCTGCGAGGTTGTCGAGCACTTGCTCCTTTTTATTTCCTCGAAATATTTTTATTTTTGCATAGCCCATGCCTCTAATGCAATAATACTTCAGAAGAGTGAATCTTTCTGAAATAATGTCTTGATCTTAGGAGCATGATAAATCTCTCAACAAGGGTCTAACTCATTTTGAACAAACTCAATACAGAGTAGATAGCTTTATAATCATCATTAATATTTTTATTTTTATCAGGCATATAAAACACTGAGGATGGTAGCTAGAATTTTGAATATTTTGAAATAAATTCTCCAAGCAACAATGATATCAAGAATAAGAAACTCATACTCTACCATCACATATTCCATATTGACTTAAGTAACACAGGGTTTTAAAATGATTTTATAATAATTGCAAGTTTTCAGGAAATATCACAGATTGAGATTAATCATGATTAGAAATATTTTAATCTTTTTATTTTATCATGTCGGAAATAGTAATCTGCATAATCCAAAATAAATGTATGTATGAAGTAAAGTGTGCAGAGTGTGTACCTGAATTGTGGAGTGGTGTAGTCGGAGTGTGTTTGGCATGTTGAGGGATCTCCCCCATACTTGTTTTCTGCTTTCTTGCACAAAAATAAAGTAGAGACACACAAGACATAATAATAGTAATACTCTTTATTGATCTTGAGGCATTTATTACAAAAGTCTGATAGCAAACTGATGATAATAGCAAACTAATGATAGTTGCAAACCTAAACTGAATTTAAAGATAAATGACTAAGATGTATTGCCTCAAGGTCTAATCTAGATAACTTAGCGGCGCTCTAATTCCTTGATCTTCTTGTTGGCACTGGCAAGATCCTGCCTAAGGCCTAATATAACGGTGTTGTGGTTAGAGAGCTGCCTAGTGAGGGAATTAATCGAGGACTGGAGGTCTATGATAACTCTATCTAGCCTGCGAACTTCCTCATCAATATCCATTATAGTCTTGCGACGCTTGGGAGGTGTCTCAAAAGCATTGAGAGCGTGCTTCGGGGCTGCCTTTGGAGGGATGAAACGGACTTTGGATGCTCTAATCCCTTCAAAGTAAGGCCTTTCCTCCTCCATAGTGTAGCGAACGCTGCTGATCTCGCCGCTCCGGTTGGTCTTGACTCCAACGACCCTCTCATTGGGTCTAGGTGGAAGGATCCTTGTGCCGATTGGTACCTTGATAGTGGTCTTCGTCTTGGATGATGGTCCTTTGAGGAGTAGGGGTTGTGGTGGTGCGGTGAGAACTGGTTGAGCATGGTAAGATTGGGCGGAGCTGCGTTGGCGTAATGGCATGGCTTCTAGCTGACGCTCTGTGTTGGCCGGGACGAGAGCACGGGCATCGGGGTCTTCCACTGGCTCCATGTTGAGGTTGAAGGGGACGACTTCCCAATCGTCGTGGTACTTGTCGGCCATTGGAGCAACAAGGAACTAATAAAATTTTAATTGAAGTAGAGCTAATTAAGCTCTAATTGAAGGAGAGAAAGCTTGGTGGCTTGGTGTTTGAAAACTGAGGTCAGGGGTCTGTTTATATAGGGGTCAAAAGGCTGCCTCTATGGGTTGTTCGGGTTGCTCCCGTCGATGTGCGTGCGAAACTTTCCATCCGAGGGATTATTCGGATCACCCTAAGTGCATTTTCCATAACAGAGAAAGTCGGGACCGAGGGGGAACAGGGGCTGGGCGCCCGCCCACTTGACCTGGGCGCCCGCCCTCTCTCTGGCCCCTCGGTGGGCCCACTTTTCCGAGCGCGTTTCTAGATGCGAAATTATTTAGAAAAATATATATATGCCCCAAAACCATCAGACCAAAAGTGTCGGGCTCTAATTTTCTATGGGAAGGTAAAAATGGACTACGTCTATTTCTTCAAATTCCTCATTGGGCTCTAAAAATAATTTAAGACGTTGACCATTTACCTTGAATAACGTACCTTCGCTATTTTGAAGTGTGATAGCTCCGTGGGATGATGAATTGATTACCTTGAATGGTCCTTCCCATTTGCTTCGGAGTTTTCCATGCCCGAAAAGCTTTACCCTGGAATTAAAAATTAATACCTTATCTCCGGGTGTGAACTCCTTCTTCTTGATTCTCTTGTCATGCCACCTCTTGACTCTTTCTTTGTAGATCTTTGAATTGTGATATACTTTCTCTCGCCATTCTTCCAATTCTGATAGTTGCATTCTTCTATAATCTCCAGCAACATCTAGGTCCATATTCCATCTCTTTATGGCCCAGTATGCTTTGAATTCTAGTTCAACAGGTAGATGGCAAGTCTTCCCGTACACCAATTGGTATGGAGACATTCCAATTGGGGTCTTGTATGCTGTCCGGTATGCCTAGAGGGCATCGGGTAACTTGTCTTTCCATGCCGTTCCCATTTCATTTACTGTTTTCTGAAGAATATTCTTGATTTGTTTGTTGGAAGTCTCTGCTTGGCCACTTGTCTGAGGATGATAAGGGGTAGCGACATTGTGACGGATTCCATGTCTTGATAGATATTGCTTGAAGCGTTTGTCGATGAAGTGTGCTCCTCCATCACTTATCACTACTCTGGGAACTCCAAATCTTGGAAATATAATTTCTTCAAACATCCTCTTTGAACTGACGTTGTCGGCATGCTTGCAAGGTAATGCTTCTACCCCCTTGGAGACATAGTCGACTGCCACCAAGATGTACTCACACTTCTTTGATGGAGGAAATGGACCCATGTAGTCTATTCCCCAGACATCAAAGAGCTCAATCTGAAGGTTGTTGGTGAGTGGCATTGCATCCCTTGTATTTATGTTTCCGTGCCTTTGACATGGCCCACATCTTCTGATATATTGCTTCGTGTCTTCATACATTGTAGGCCAGTAGAATCCACACTGCCAGATCTTTGAATGTGTAAGGAATGCTCCATAGTGACCTCCATATGGTGATGAATGACATCTGTCGATGATCTTCCATCCTTCCTCAGTGGTCACACATCTCCTGAGTAAGCCGTCAGAGCAAACTCGGAAGAGGTATGGGTCATCCCATATATGTGAACGACTTTCTTGAATAAGCTTCTTCTTGTTTGCTCCTGGTGGTACATACCCTGAAACCATAAAATTAACAATATCTGCATACCAGGGGTCAGACCTGTTAATCCCGTAGAGCATGTCATCCCGGAGTGAATCATTGATTGGGGTTTCCTGTGGACTCTTAAAATACATTCTAGACAGGTGATCAGCAACAGAATTTTCTACTCCCTTTTTATCTTTTATTTCTAAGTCAAATTCTTGGAGTAATAAAATCCATGTAATCAGGCGAGGTTTAGCGTCTTTTTTAGTGAGCAAATATTTTAGTGCAGCATGATCAGTGTAAACAATTATTTTAGCTCCAACTAAATAAGATCTAAATTTATCAATGGCAAAGACAACAGGCAGAAGCTCTTTTTCAGTGGTTGCATAATTGAGTTGAGCTCCTGTCAAAGTTTTACTGGCATAAGCAATTGCATGATGCTTCTTATCTTTAGTTTGTCCCAATACTGCCCCCACAGCATAAACACTAGCATCACACATAATTTCAAAAGGTAACGACCAATCAGGGGGTTGAATGATTGGTGCAGAGATGAGTGCTTTCTTTAATAAATTGAAAGATGTTAGACATGCATCATCAAATTTGAAAGGACCATCCTTGGCTAGCAAAAGAGTAAGTGGTCTAGCAATGAATGAAAAATCTTTTATGAATCTACGATAAAAACTAGCATGGCCAAGAAAGCTTCGAATTCCTTTTATATTCACAGGTGGAGGTAGTTGTTCAATTACTTCAATTTTAGCTTTGTCTACCTCAATCCCTCTTTCAGACACTAAGTGTCCTAGCACTATTCCTTCCCTAACCATAAAATGACATTTTTCCCAATTAAGGATTAAGTGCTTTTCTTCACATCTTTGCAAAACCTTATCTAAGTTTTTAAGACAACTATCAAAAGTTTTTCCATAAACAGAGAAATCATCCATGAAAACTTCCATAATCTCTTCAATCATATCAGAAAATATAGACATCATGCATCTTTGAAAAGAAGCTGGTGCATTACATAACCCAAAAGACATTCTACGATAAGCATAAGTTCCATAAGGGCATGTAAAAGTGGTTTTGCTTTGATCATCGGGATGGATCGGGATTTGATGATACCCTGAATATCCATCTAAGAAACAAAAGAATGGATGGTTTGCTAATCGCTCTAACATCTCATCTATGAAAGGTAAAGGAAAGTGATCCTTTCTCGTGGCTTTGTTTAATTTTCTATAGTCTATGCACATCCGCCATCCTGTGACGGTGCGTTGCGGAATTAGCTCGTTCTTTTCATTCATAATAACTGTCATGCCTCCCTTTTTGGGCACAACTTGGACTGGGCTCACCCACTCACTGTGCGGCACAGGATATATAATCCCTGCATGCAGCAACTTAATAACTTCCTTTTTAACTACCTCTCTCATAGTGTTGTTAAGTCTACGTTGGGGTTCTCGAGAGGGTGTAACAGAAGGATCTGTTGGAATACGATGAGTACAAATCATAGGACTGATTCTTGTAAGATCTTAGAGTGAGTAGCCGAACACTGAGTGATGTTTCTCAAGAATGGTCATTGATTGCAGAGTTTGATCCTGAGTGAGTTTATCGTTAATGATCACAGGGAACTCTGGATTATTGTTTAGGAAAGCATAGGTAAGACCGGGTGGTAAAGTTTTAAGTTCTATGGGGGGTCTAGGTGTTTTTGCAAACTCATCTAAGGGTTCAGGCTCGGAAGGTTCGTCTTCTTCTTCTGTGAAGAAAGGAGTTTCGTCTTCTAAGTCTGGTTCATCTAAAAGCTGTAGAGATGCAGCCTTTACTTCCTCCATAGGATCAGGCAAAATATATGACTCGGCCTTATTATTTAAGGAGTGTGAAATTATTATTGGGAATTTAAAAGTTTTTCCAAAAGAAATGTGTAGCTTTCTAGTATGACCTTCATAAAGGAGTCTTCTAAAAGGTTGTCCTATCAACAGGTCGAAGTCCCATGTATCAAAGATATAAAAGTTCAAATGAACCATGGAGCCTTCTACCGTAAGAGGTAGGACATTAATAATTCCAAGACTGGGGACTAATCGTCCCGAAGATTCCTTTATGACCTTTGTTGTGGGGGTTAAGATAAGATTTTTAAATAGTTTAAGTGCAAAGGATTCAGACATAATGTTGATCCCCACAACAGGATTATAAAGAGCATTAAATCGATCAGAATTATAAGCACAGCGTATAGTTATAGAGGGTGTGTCCAAACGGATCACATCAGAGGAAAGCTCTGATTCCTCCAACCATTCGCTACTCATTACTGAGATAAGCTCTCTCAATTGATATTCACTTGGTAAATAAATGCTAAACTGGCCGTTTTGGGTTTTGTCAATAGAATGGTAGTTTGAAATATTTCCAAAATCGGCAAAAAGATCGGATTCTATATCCAGCATGAAGTCCGGTAGTGGAATTTCTTCCTCTTGAGGCTCAGAACTTGGGATAGCTAGAGTAGATGAAGAATTTGGCAGAGTGTCTACTTCGGCTTCGTAGGTTTCATCATGAAGGGTATTATCCATCTCAGCTTCTAGGATTCTATCTAGGATCACTCTTGCTTCATCAGCAGGGATGCGAAAGAAAGAACCTCTAGACATTGTGCGTAGCATTTGTTTGTGATTTTTATGAAGACCTCGAAAAAAGTGAAATAAAAGAACAGGGTCTTGAAGATTAAGGTTTGGACCAGATTCTAAAAGATTAGAAAAACGTTTCCAGGATTTTCCTAAAGTTTCATTATCTTTTTGTTTAAAAGATAGGACTTCGAGTCTAAGGTCGGCTATACGGTCAAGGGAATAGAAATCTAGACAAAAGTTGGCTCGCAAAACTCCCCATTCTCCTTGTTGTTGACTTACCTTCTGACTGTACCATTGTCTAGCTTCTCCCCTTAGAGAAAAAGGAAAAAGCTTCCAACGTAAAGTCTTATCAGAAATGCCTTCAATGCGAAGACAATCACATGTTTGCTCAAAATCTCTAATATGAAGGTAAGGGTTTTCGTCTTCCTTTCCCGAAAAAGATAGGTTTTGAATCATAGCAATCAACCTAGAACTTAACTTATACTGGGGTGTTTGGATAGGCTGTGATGATTCCCATGGTAAAAGGTTAGTTGCTAAAGGGATTGCAGATTCATGGATCGATTTAGAATTTTGGTTTTCCATAAGGTAAGAATAAAGAAAATAAATAAAGGATATAAAAGATAAGAAAAGATAAAAGTATAGATACAAGCTAATAGCAAGACACAAGTTATCTCAGCAACCGTCTTTCTCCCCGGCAACGGCGCCAGAAATGCTTGTTGATATTTGGGAACGCAATAAGGAATTGATCCGCAAGCGCACGGATATCGGTGAGCACTTCACCCGGGAAATTATCCAGAGTATCGTATTTATTTTTTTACCACTAGGAGAAAGAGTGCATGTGACTAACCGGATAATTACTACTAACCTTTAGGCACAAAGAATGTCTTTCGATGTGAGTGATAAATAGAGAAGACTGCAACCGTAGTCTCCTTCTAACCTTGGTAAGGATGATCTACTGTTCTAATGGGGAGGCTAACGGAATCTAGACACCACAAAGGATGTTCGACCCGCACCTATAAACCCTATCCTTCCTGCTAACGAGATGTGATCTACAAAGGTAGGTCGGAATTGTCACGTTCGTCACTACTACCACGGTCCAGCTAGTCAGGGAATATCTATGAGTACCCCAGCCTAAACACCACGTTTATGCCAGCAATGATTACTCTAAACTCTACGCGAAGAGATTAAAGTAAACTCATAAACCATAAGAATCCTAGGAGCAAGCTCATAAACTCATAAACCATAACAATAAAACAAGAACTTACTAGAATTTAGAAGTCGAATTACTGAAGAATCCTAGGAGCAAGCTTCGGGTTAGGAGAACTTGATCCCGCAGGTACAAGCTTGGAGTAGACACCGACAGGCCGGGCTTCCTCCACTCTACACCTCCACTCTATCTCTCTCAATCTAGTAGAAACTAGAAGATCTATTTCTACCTTACATTGATTGCTAAGCCTAAAAAGAAATATTAATTAGAGAAGAGGTTTACCTTCGAGGGCACCCCTCAGTCTCTATGATAATTTCTTCATGTCTTCTCCAGGGGCAAGGGGGGCCTTGCTTATATAGTCCTCCCCTTCTATGCGTTTTTGGGTCGATAGCCTAGGTGGTACTATGTTTTTCTTGATCCAATAGGTCGGTGGAATATCCTGAACGAAAGAGTCCTGATTTGGCTCCCGCAGGGGAGCGGGCGCCCAGGCTTCCAGGGCGGGCGCCCTAGGCCTGGCCCAGTTTTGCCTCCGCTTCGGTCTCGTGGCTTCTGGAGTCTTCTAGATGATGTAAAATTACGCGGTGCGTTGATATCTCTATGTAATCCTGACATGTGGGCCTTTCTTCCTTATTTCCTGATAACCCCCTGTAGAAACAGATAAACAACAAAACTCGTGGAATTCTGTCAGATCAAACCCTAATTCTAGGTGTTGTTTGCATATTGGTCCTTTCTTATGTTTATTTGACAATTAAAATTGATACTTAAGAACCGTCAACACCGATGACCAAGATACTTGTTGATGGTGGGGCCGCTATCAATATTATGCCATATGCAGTCTACCGGATGCCTGGAAAAGGGGATCAAGATTTAACAAAGACCGATATGATGCTAAAGGATTTTGAAGGAAACGTGTCTCTAGTCAAGGGAGCCATATGCGTTGAGTTGACCATCGGCAGTAAGACCTTGCTGACAACTTTCATTGTCATCAGTGGAAAGGGTGCTTATAATTTGCTGTTAGGGAGAGATTGGATTCATGGCAATTGTTGCATCCCATCTACAATGCACCAATGCTTGGTTCAGTGGGTCGTTGACAACATTGAAATTGTCCCAGGAGGTTCCTCATATGTTATTGCATCGACAGAGGCAGATACTTATGAAAGGACCAGGTGCATTTCAGGAGAAGTTTGGGAGAAGGATTTTCTCAAAGTTGTAGATTATGAAATTCCACCGATCCAAGCAGTCGGTTCTGACAAAGAGTTTTAATGGATAGGTTCGCCGATGATGGAAAGTTAGGCCAGGGGTTTACATCGGCCGATGATTTAGTAGAAGTAGATATAGGTAATGGTGATAGGCCGAGGCCTACTTTTATTAATGCTAAGTTAGATTCTGAGTGTAAGCAACAGTTAACGGATTTGTTAAAGGAATATAAAGATTGCTTTGCTTGGGATTATATCGAGATGCCTAGTTTAGACCGATTGATTGTTGAACATCGATTACCTATCAAATCTGGATTTTGGCCGCATCAGCAGCCAGCTCGCCGATGCAATCATAATATTCTTCCTGATATTAAGGCCAAAATAACTAAACTTACTGAAGCTAAATTTATTCGGCAATGTCGATATGCCGAGTGGATTTCTAATGTCGTTTTAGTTTACAAGAAGAATGGAAAGCTTCGTGTCTGCATTGATTTAAGGAATCTTAACAAGGCTACACCAATGGATGGTTATCCAATGCCAGTTGCCTATTTGCTGGTTGATGCTGCAGCTGGACATTGGATCATTAGCTTTATGGATGGCAATGAAGATACAATCAAATATTCATGGCTGAAGAAGATATTCCAAAGACCGCATTTAGATGTCCTAGTCATGTTGGGTTGTTCGAATGGATAGTTATGACCTTTGGCTTGAAAAATGCTGGTGCTTGTTGACGGTCCTTAATGCTCACATTTAACCATCAACTAATCATAGAAAAGGATCCAAATGCAACCAACACCTAGACTTAGGGTTTTATCTGACAGAATTCCACAAGTTTTGGTGTTTGTCTATTTCTGTAGGGGGTTATCACAAAATACAGAAGAAAGGCCCACACGTCGGGTTTACATAGAGATATTAACGTGCTGTGCAATTTTCTACCATCTAGAAGACTCCAGAAGCCACGGGAACGAACGGGGGGCCGATCGGGCTCGGAGGCAGGGCGCCCGCCCAACTCTCCTGGGCGCCCGCCCAGCTACAGTGTCCAATTCGGACCCGTTTCGCGTATTATGCTCCACCGACCTAAAGGATCAAGGAAAACCGTGCGATCAATGTCGGTTTGATCCGACGGCCCAGATTCACTTGAAGGGACTATAAAACCAGACCCCCCTGGCCCCTGGAGATCATACCTCTTCTACAGAATCAAAGTTAGGGTTTCAATTCTTCATCCAAGTAGAGAGGATCCCTCTAGTTCTTCTAGTTCTAACTCTAGTTCATCTAGATCTAGTTCTAGTTCATCTAGTTCTAGTTCTAGTTCCTCTAGTTCTAGTTCTAGTTAGTTCTAGTTGTAATCTAGAAAATAGGGAGAGAGAAGAGGAGAGCGGAGGAGGAGGAGCTGGATCTGTCGGATCTTCCTCAACATTATACTTTTGTAGCATCTGGTTCGTTCTTCATCGTTCTCCAGGTTCTTCAATTCATAATTCCTGAGTTCTCTAATTACTTTTATTTACATTCAAGTTATTTATTGGATTCCCGCTTGCATCAAGTGCTCTAATCTTTGAAACATTAGAGTATTAATTAATAGATTAGACGTGGTGTTTAGTCTTGCAATTACCTGGAATTGCACCCAATCCTGCGGATTGTTGTGGTAGCCCTAGGGTAGTGACAGCCCTAACGGTCGACGTATTCCACCACGTTCAGATCGGTGTTTGTAGGACCGTAGTCAGACCTTCCTAGCCCCCTTCTCATCTCTTTCTGTGGTTAGTGCTCTGATGTCCCGATATAGATAATCTTGAAGTAATTCTTGATTCTTAGATCAACTAGAGAACTCTCGGGAAACTTCCTCTCTTCCCACCAAAAATAATTATATAGTTATCCGTGGGCAATCTTGGATCTTAATTAGTACACTCACGTTCTCTGTGGAAAATCGATACTCTGGAATACTCCCGGGTGAAGGCTACATCGGTATCCATGCGCTTGCGGATTTTTCTGTTTGCGTTTAAAATACCCAACAAACTTTCTGGCGCCGTTGCCGGGGAACGGTAGCTGTGCTAGTTTCGAACCAAGTCGTCCGTGTATCCTTTTTCTTTTCCTTTTTTACCACACTCACCTTATCATTTTCACCATACCACATGGATTTCACTCTAAGCATTAATGAGCATGGAATTTATTTCATAGTCACTTCATTTACTCCATGCTCATATGCAACATCTTCACAATCCATTGGTCTCTCCAACATCACCACATTCGAGATCTCCAACCGCCTCTTCCTTTCTATTTATAAAAACTTTAAAAGGGCGGTTGTTGATGCATATGTCTATAATAAATTTTGCAGATCTCGTTGATTTGATCTTTATATAGGTCAGCGTTGGAGGGGAAACCACTTCGCCGACATAAATTGATGGTTTCCCAAGGACAAGCTTAGTGTCCTAAAACAAGCACTGATTAGATCATAACATGAGCTTTTAATTATTTGCAACAGTACCTTGTGTAGTGAGCATATAAGGATAATTGTAAAAAAAATTCCTTCGGGTATTCTTGTCACTAACCTTTCTAGGATTGGAGCAAGAAGATCGAATGAATGACAAGCACAAGGTATGTCCAACCAACTATCATACAACATTGAATTAAATTCATCTAAACTTGAATTTTGCAAAAATTCAAGCTTGGGGGAGTACTTTACATAAAAACATCCTTTGCCATGTTGCTATGTTGGTTGTCCCTACCTTTGAGACATGCTCAATTTGTTAAATACTAATCACACTACTTCATCTCCACTTGAGTAGATCTCTATAAAAGCCATCACGCTACCTTTGTTTATCCTAGTAAGTGTTAGTTTGGAAGTACTGTACATACTTCTATTGGTTTTTAAATTAAGCATGGTTCTTAGGTTAAACAGCCTTCCTTAATCTAATTAGACATGGAGTCTAGTTTGGTTATTGAACTAAAAACTGCTTGTGTAGACATTGGTATATTTTGTTGGACTAATCCCTGCAGGAAAACTTTCAATATCGTCCTGGGAAGTCCTAAGATAAACTCACATTGGAGACAAAGAGAAACGCACATGAAGTTTAACATTTTACACAAGGAAGGCATAGCTCACAAGAGATGATCCATGGAGGGTGCCAAAAACACGATGCACAACCGCTAAGAGAGGAAAGCTTCCACAAGGTGATACTGTACCATCACTCTTCAAGTAAGGTAACATCTTAAGGTACTTGACTATCACTTCTATAAGCTTCTCCTTATTTCTGGCAATCACATGAGTAAAAGAGACAAACATGTAAGATTTACAACTCTAGATTAACCAACCCAATCGATTCAATATGTTTAGTCCTTCCATCTTTGTGATCCCACACTCCTAATCATATAAGATAAAATGTTGCACACTCAATCTTTGGAAGATATAAACAAAACATATATATAGATAGATTATCTTTCCATAAGGTTGAGCAATCTAATCTGACAAATGTTAAATACTACACTCATGATTTTATTATCCATCAACTTTGTCTTGCTCACTATGCTTGAGGTTAGAGAAGAACAAATACACTTTTGGTTCTGTTGGTGTTTTCCACCAACAGGGCCCATGCACTTGATCTCTGCCCTGTCTCTACGAGCAAAATATGAAGGAGTCTTACAACTCCCAGACTCCACCAAGTGAAGAACCTAGATCTACGAGCTCAAACACACTAGAGATACTAGACACTCAGGCAATCACTGCCCTGAGATGCTTGAGGACGTAACTACTGGAGTAACCCTGTTGTGGAAGTAATTACTGACCTTCTGCCGGTCAAGAGATACAATCCAGGACGTCCCGTCATCCCGATCTCCATCGGCATGGTGGACTTCCTAGAAACACTCTGCAACTTTGGCTCCAGCGTCAACATTATGCCCAGGGTACTCTATGAAAAATTCTTTACACATCCTTTATTAGAAACAGCCATGTGTTTGCAGCTTGCAGATCGTACGCTTAGTTTCCCAAAGGGAATATTGAAGGACCTCTACGTCCGAGTTGGTACCTTATACGCTCCAGCAGACTTCGTAGAGACTGGTAGTGATGAGAGGGCACCCATCATCCTAGGGAGACCATTCCTGAACACCTCGGGAGCTATCATCTACGCTAGTGCTACCAAGATCAGTTTCTACATCAAGGGGAGGAAGGAGACGTTTTCCTTGAGGAACAAGACTAAACAAATCTTAGAGCAATCGTGACATGAACCAAGGAAAGGACCAACAGGAGGAACAGGAACAAGCAAATGTGGACCGAGTCAGCTAAGATGGTCACTGTTGTTCAAGGAGGTCAAGATCGTCAATTCAAGTCGCCTTTCTTGATCAAGAAGGATGACCCTGATGTTCCAAGCATCGAGTGCACAATCAACGGATAGTTTTTCAGAAGACACTCTACGACACTGGATCTGACGTCAACATAATGGCCGCAGTCACTTATCAGCTCCTGCATGGAACCATGCCCCTACAACCGACATACATTCAGCTCTAGATGGCAGATCAGACATTCCGTAAGGTTATTGTCATGGGAGAAGACGAGTACAATCCACCCGTCATCCTTGGAAGACCGTTCCTCAGCACCGTTAAAGCAATCATCTACATTGGAACCGGAGAAGTCCACATGAACTTCCCCTCTGAGAAGGTACACCGCTATTTTACTGACCCTAACTATATAGTTGAAGTCTCTAAGCAGGTCAGGACAAGAAGACGACGACGCAACCACAACCAAAGGAGGCAAATCATCAAGGACGGATGGGTAGACTATGAAGGAGAAGTTGTAAGGTCTGAAGACATACAACTTGAACAGAACTGTCCTAAGGATATCGTAGCACCGAGTCAGGTGTGGAAAGAGAAGATAGTTATACACGAAGAGGAAGCACCGTCGGAACCACCGACTACGCCATCCAGCGAATCCCAGAATGACTTAGGAAACGGAGAGTCCCGTTCGGAGGACTTAAAAACACCGAACGCCTTGCCAAGAGGTAAACTTGGTAGTTATCTTTTTCCTTTCAATTATTTTAGTTAATCAGGTTCATATCATCTTGAAAAGAAAATAAAAATGTTTAAAATAGTAAGCCCCATGTGAGTATGCTCATGGTATAAAACCCATAAGTACATTCACTGTGGTGGCATAAAAAAATGAAATAAATATATTCCTATCCTATAAAAATAAATTTACGATCCTACTACAGAGAGTAATATTTATTGAGGAGGCTCAACATGATAAAGGCTAGATATTTATGCTAACACTTAACCAGTTCCACAAAGCTTTGTTGTCTATTTGAGCTCCACAGAATTCAAGGATCAAAGAAGACTAGCAGACGGAGGACATCCTAATCGCTATCAGAGTGCTGCCGACATTCAAATACACCTCCGCCACCTGCTAGCTACATCAGAAGAAATTACGTCAAAATCCAGCTTGGGGGAGAGCACCCCCATTTATCCAGCTAAGTGTTTCTACTCACGTTTATATTTTACTCAAATAATAAAAAGATGCATAATCATAAAAACCCAAATAAAGATTTTGTGCTTATATATATCTTTGCTTAGTTTGCTAAATAAATAAATAAATAAAGTCTGCTATGAACCCTTATGATAAGCTCTCACATGAAAATGATGAATAGTTGCTCTGCCATGACTAGTTCTCAAAATTGAAATCTCTCTCAAGTTTAGGCCTCACTGTTATTAATTAAGATTTGCTCTAAACCTGAACTTGTGGGAAGAGTACTTGATCTAAAGTCTAAGTCGTTAACGGATACGATATGGGAAGGTTGAGCTGTTGTTTATCTGTTCCTAGAGATGCTAGAATTCTGGAGAATTTTATCTTTGAAATTCTTTAAATTGTTGCATGATGAGTTCCTGTATGATGAGAGTTTAAATTCCTACCACAGCCATATATACATGCTTGCTAGACTTTGAGCCACACATTTACTTTATACTGCTTATGAGCATTGAGTGTGGTCAAGCTGTGTAGACCCTTTGGAGCTTGTCATGTAGTTAAATCAAGATTCACATGCACGTTCACTCACACATGCTACTTCTACTCCAGAAGTACCATCCACATATATCCATCCATTTCCATCTCCAGAACCACCCAAAAATATTCTACTCCTAATCCGGGAGAGAATAGCAAAAAACGTTCTCCTATTTCTGTTTTTCCTTGTGAAATAAATGCTCAAGTTATCTTGTTACTACCACTTGCTATATTATCTCATGAGATGAGTGCTCTAAAAAAAAGAAGAAGAAAAAAAAGAAAAAAAGAAAGATACGAGGAAATAAAAAGGGGCAAGTGCTCGGAACCTCGAAAGAAAAGAAAAAAAAGTGAGATAAGAGGTAAAAGTGGACAAGTGTCCGACAGTAGAATTAGGGGTACAAGATACCCACATGAGAGGAAAGAAAAAGAAAATATAGAGCATCTCATTCTCCCCAAAAGTTTCAAAAGAGCAAGGAAGGTATGTATCCCATCAAAAGAGCAAAAGTAGAATTAGACTTTCACCATTATTATCACCATCATCACCATACACTATTCATTCACCACACGTGCACATCTTGATTTGACTTATTGACTTGTTCTTTTGGATCCATGGTTTGACTATGCAATAAATGTCTTGTAAGTATGTATTAGCTGTCTCCCACCTATGAGCTCCAAATATCAAAAGCCTTATTAGAGTAGGGTGAGAGAGAAGGCAAAGTTACTATGCCTTATACCATAAATACTACAGATTTTGAGAGAAGGCGTATACCATCACTGCCTTGGTAAGGATCCAAAAATATCACAAAAGAGAGACTAGAGGGTCATACAAGGAATTTCTGAGTTTTATTTGAAAATTTGCAAAAACTCCAGAGCTATAGTTAATCGAAGAACAAGAGATATGGTGCTTGACTAGACTGTTCTATCTTTTAACTACTCAAGATAGAAGTGACGGTTACAAGTCCCATGGTGAAAGGTAAATGAGTAAGTTTTAAGTCTTAACAGTTTACTCTAACCAGAGATGAGATCTTGTTTAAACGCATGTGTATCTTTAAGTTATGAAACCACTGCAGAAACTCTTAAGTTCATATTTGCTCAGGGACGAGCAAAGGTTAAGCTTGGGGGAGCTTGTTGACGGTCCTTAATGCTCACATTTAACCATCAACTAATCATAGAAAAGGATCCAAATGCAACCAACACCTAGACTTAGGGTTTTATCTGACAGAATTCCACATGTTTTGGTGTTTGTCTATTTCTGCAGGGGGTTATCACAAAATACGGAAGAAAGGCCCACACGTCAGGTTTACATAGAGATATTAACGTGTCGCGCAATTTTCTAATATCTAGAAGACTCCAGAAGCCACGGGAACAAACGGGGGGCCGATCGGGCTCGGAGGCAGGGCGCCCGCCCAGCTACAGTGTCCAATTCGGACCCGTTTCGCGTATTATGCTCCACCGACCTAAAGGATCAAGGAAAACCGTGCGATCAATGTCGGTTTGATCCGACGGCCCAGATTCACTTGAAGGGACTATAAAACCAGACCCCCTGGCCCCTGGAGATCATACCTCTTCTACAGAATCAAAGTTAGGGTTTCAATTCTTCATCCAAGTAGAGAGGATCCCTCTAGTTCTTCTAGTTCTACCTCTAGTTCATCTAGATCTAGTTCTAGTTCATCTAGTTCTAGTTCTAGTTCCTCTAGTTCTAGTTCTAGTTAGTTCTAGTTGTAATCTAGAAAATAGGGAGAGAGAAGAGGAGAGCGGAGGAGGAGGAGCCGGATCTGTCGGATCTTCCTCAACATTATACTTTTGTAGCATCTGGTTCATTCTTCATCGTTCTCCAGGTTCTTAAATTCATAATTCCTGAGTTCTCTAATTACTTTTATTTACATTCAAGTTATTTATTGGATTCCCGCTTGCATCAAGTGCTCTAATCTTTGAAACATTAGAGTAGTAATTAATAGATTAGACGTGGTGTTTAGTCTTGCAATTACCTGGAATTGCACCCAATCCTGCGGATTGTTGTGGTAGCCCTAGGGTAGTGACAGCCCTAACGGTCGACGTATTCCACCACGTTCAGATCGGTGTTTGTAGGACCGTAGTCAGACCTTCCTAGCCCCCTTCTCATCTCTTTCTGTGGTTAGTGCTCTGATGTCCCGATATAGATAATCTTGAAGTAATTCTTGATTCTTAGATCAACTAGAGAACTCTCAGGAAACTTCCTCTCTTCCCACCAAAAATAATTATATAGTTATCCTTGGGTGATCTTGGATCTTAATTAGTACACTCACGTTCTCTGTGGAAAATCGATACTCTGGAATACTCCCGGGTGAAGGCTACATCGGTATCCGTGCGCTTGCGTATTTTTCTGTTTGCGTTTAAAATACCCAACAGTGCTACTTATCAGAGGGCTATGAATTTTATCTTCCACGAGTCCATCGGCAAGTTGGTGGAAATCTATATTGACGATGTGGTGGTTAAGTCTGGAGATTTCACAAAACATCTTGCCGATCTGCGAAAAGTGCTGGAGTGCACAAGGAAGCATGGTTTGAAGATGAATCCTAATAAATGCGCATTTGGCGTATCGACAGGATAATTTCTTGGTTTCATGGTGCATCAGAGAGGAATTGAAATTAGTAGGAGATCTATTGATGCTATCAATAAAATAGTTGCTCCCACCAACAAGACTGAACTCCAATCTCTGATCGGCAAGATAAATTTTATCAGATGATTTATATCTAACTTATCAGGTAAGATTCGTGCTTTCAGTCCTTTACTCAAGTTAAAAGCCGATCAAAAAATTATATGGGGGAAGGAGCAACAGTTAGCGTTAGATGAAGTCAAGAATTATTTGACAAATCCTCCAGTTCTAATTCCACCTCAACAAGGAAAGCCTTTCAGATTATATTTGTCTACCGATGGGATGGTCATCGGTTCGGCTCTAATTCAAGAATTTGAAGGGAACGAGCGTGTGATTTATTATCTAAGTAGAAGACTGGATGCTGAGACAAGGTATTTGGCAATTGAAAAACTATGCTTTTGCCTATACTTTTCATATATCAAATTGAGACATTATTTGTTATCGGCCGAATGCACTGTTATATGCAAAGAAGATGTAGTCCGATATGTGTTATCAATGGATTTTGGCATTATCAGAGTTTGATCTACGTTATTGTGGCAGAACCCCCTAAGTGTTTGGGCCCACCGGCACCTGCCATTGTCCTAAGGACCTCTGACGGTGATGCCGGGAGTCCTCCCACTTTAGAAGTCCGATGAGCATCGCTGGACGTCCCAAGCTGGCTCGTCCTGACCACTGGTAATGGTCAAACAACGAGAACTGCTTCTTCTCGCCCTTACGGGATAGCAACTGGCCACCTTAACACCAGGATCATTCGTTGCGAAGATAAAGCAGTAACTCAACGACACAAGACCAAAATAATGTTTCAGAGTGAAACAGCGGAAGTATTACATAACTTAATTTACAAAAGGAGTTCTTCCACATAGCAGAGTGTTATTACAAGCCTGGTCCAGCGGAGCAACTGAAACTTTAGTACAGACAGAACAAATTTACAGACCCTGCCCATGGGTCACGCTCACTCTTCTTCGTCGTCAACCTCGACGACGGTCACACAACAGGGTCCGAAACAAGTCGGCTCCTGTGCTTCACCTGCAACAGGGGTATTGAAACCCTGAGTACGGGAGTACTCAACAAGACTTACCCGATGGGAAAAGAGGAGATCTTAGGGATGCAGGCTTAGGGTAGACAAGGGGTGGCTGAGCAAGGAGCCAAAGTGTTTTGCTTAAAAAGCTTACTAGTAGTGCATCCTTATTTTCAAGTTTTACCCGCGAATTCCTCTCTCGCAGAGGCCGAGGAGTTCGAGGACAGTCTAACTAGTTGTTCCCCACAGACGAATCCGTGAGTTCCTAGTCCTATCATAAAGTATTATTTATCGATGGCCATAGCCTCATGTCGCTATGAGTCCGGGAATTGGGATCCGAACCTCATGAGACATTTTCCCTTTTCTTATTTTATCACTTAGTTGCATATTTAACTACGATGAGGGTCGAAGGAATTGAGTCTCCCAATCGGGGAGCAACGACGATTCGAATCGCTTAGCAATCCAGCTGGAGTTCCTAACCACCCGACATATGTAGAACCAAATCTTGCATATATCAACCCAAATCAAGCTATCCCCAAATTTGACCAGGTTCGCGGCACCCGAGAGCACAGTACACCACCATCCTACTGCCGATCTAGATGTTTTCCGGTCATCTCAGATCCATAAGGTGGGCACATGTTACTCTCGCCATCTTTCCACTCCCAGTGCGCGAGTAGCTGTTCGCGTCGAGGGATCACAAGACCGGGCTTACCGAGGGCAAGTGGCTAGTACTATAAATTCTCAACCCAGCAGGCCATCAACGGACCGGTCCTTAACCGACACAGTTGGGGACACTACTTTAAGACTCCATTCTTAAAGCAAGTCCACCGACCGGTCTCAAATTGAAACATCATTGATCATAAGTATATTCCACAACAACCCTTCAAATTTTCTTGTTTGAAAACCTATCTAGTAGCAGGGCTAAGCATTGCTACGCAGTTTTAAAATAAAACAGGTGTCAAGGACAGGACAACAGATATCAAGGTAGTAAATGCAGCAAGTAGGTTAACCCAATTCTCAACTACCTAATGCAGCAATTTCAATTCATAAGTGATAAAAGGTTTAAAACATCCAAGGAGAGGTTAATGCATCCGGGGCTTGCCTTGGTTGCAGGGCAGAGACAGACCCTCGGAGACTTCCCAAGTCTCGGATCCTACTTCCTCGAATGGAGCACCGACCTCGGGATTCGGTTCAACGGGCGCTCCTTCGGTCACGGATACTATACGCAAAATGATGAATGCTCATGATATGCGTATGACAACTATACAAGAAGGATCAAGTCGAGTACAATTTGCCTTCTTAATGCAATACAGATTAATCAGTAAATAAAGTTGTTTAACATCTTAATGTTTTTACCCAAGAGGTTGCATCTGTAAAATAAAATCTCTTTTAATCCATAACTAACCTGAATTAACTAATAATTAATCCTATTTACCTTAATTAATTCTTAATTAACTATTAATGACAGTAATTAAGCATTAAGGCTAAACAATAATTAAATGCCAAAGGTCATTAGGGTTAATGACCTCAGGTCATCACACAATCCCAAAATCACTCAACCCTAATGATGAGGATTTAACTAATTATTATTTAATTATTTTGGAATTATTACTTAGGCACTAAATAAGGGTTTATTAACATTTTAACCAAACCTTATCCAAATGCCACCAAATTTTGTGTGGAGCCAGGGAATAATATTCAGAGGCTCCACACAATTTTTGGTGATTTTTGGACATACAAATAAATTATTAAAAATCATACAAGTTTTATTTGCTAATTAAAAGGGCCAATTTTTATATCCTTGCAAACTATTAGAAAGCAGAATCTAGTATTTTTCTTGGATCCTACATATTTCAGAGAGTTTATACAAAAATTCTCATTATTTTTGGATCATCACACAATTTATTACACAAATTCAAATATAAAACAAAAACTGCATAAAAGAAAAAAAAGAAAAGACACTGCAGCGGGTGGCCGGATTTCGGCTCGCAGGCCGGCCCGCTTCGGCTCGGCCCGCGCGGACGCTGCGCACGCCGCCTTCTCTCCGCGCGGTCGCTGACAAGCGGGGCCTGCTCGTCAGGCCTCTCCACCCTTCCAGCGAGACGCTGACAGGACGACCCCGCCTGTCAGCTGCGTCTCCTACGAGTACGGCGGCGCTGCCGCAGCTCCGGCGGCCGCTAGCGAGGTCCTTGGCCCCCGCGTGCGCGCGCACCAGCTCCGCCTCACCTCCGCGGACCCCTCTCTACCACGTACTCGCGCTCTACTGCCTTCTTCCTATCGCAACCGCGTCACCGGCGGACGGCCGCCATGGCCGACTATCGGCCGGCCACCAGGACCCGGTAGAGTGCAAGCCGACGGCCTAGGGAGCTTCCACAGGGGTTGGGGAGGATGGTGCTCACGCTGCAAGTCTCGGGGAAGCAGCTGAAGCCGCTGGCGACGGAAGCAGTGTCGTCGGGCGGGAGCTCTGGCTCCGATAAGCTTGTTCCGGTGATTCTGCTCATATTCAAGGAGAGGGAGCAAGCGCATGAGCAACCGGGGCACGGAGGGAACTCGAAACAGTCGCCAGAGGGGTGTGATACTCACTGGAACACCGTGGCCACGGGAAGAACTCCGCGGCGGCGGTCTTGGCCGGAGTTGGAGAAGAGGGAGGAGCTCTGGCGTTTGAGGGGGTTAGAGAGGAAATTTGGGGGTGCACTGGATTCGCAAGAAAGTGACGAAGACACTGGGTTGCTCAATTTGGTTCGGGAAGGAGTGGTTGTGGTGAATTTGGGAGAGAAAGGCTCGTCGGGTTCTTGGGCTCCGGACGGAGGAAGCGCATGGCGTCGTCCACACTGCGCTCAAATGGAGGGGAAAGCAAGCCCGGGGCATCCACGTTGCCTGGCGACCCTGACAGCAAGCAGCTGCGTGCACGCACGCATGCGCGCGGCGCTGCTCGCGCGGCAGTTGCGCTGGACAGGGAGCCGGTGATCCATATCGGATCACTGTAGCCGACCCTTATCCCCCCCTTTTCTGACTTTTGTGAAATTCACCCAAAATTTGAACTGAACACAAGATTCCAACAAAACAAAAGTTGTGTCAAATTTTGCAAGCTACAAATCATCTTTTGGTGGCCAGAGCTGATTCGGAGTGGAAAGTAGCCAATTTGGCCAAACAGTTTTGAAATTGAACTCAATTCAAAGAAATTCAAATTTTTGAATTGGGGACAAAACAGGATTTCCAAAATTACTTTTGATCTTGCATAACAACTTGAAAAACTCCCAACATGAAAGTTGCTCAACTTTTTGTGCTCTACAACTTTCATGTTGACCACTTTTCAAAATTCCAAATGGATTTTGAATTGGGAGCTTAAGTTGGAAAAGGGGACACTTTCTGGAAATCTGTATTTTCAAAATTACTTTGAATTTTATATTGAAACTTCAAAAACTCAAAACACCAAAGTTGTACATCTTGACAAGATCTACAACTTTGCTTTTGAACTCAACCTCAAATTTTGTTTGGTTTTTAAATTGTGAAAAAGGGGGCAAATCTAGGGTCCAGAAATCAGGGTTCCCCCCCCTTAGCTTTCGGAAATCTTCCACCCTAGGGTTTTAGCAACCACACAAGCATCAACACACCACATAAGCACACTCTACCTCCCTAAGCTCAAGCAATCAAAGTAAACTTGTTTTAAGTTGATACATACTAATGTGCTTAACAAATATACTTGGCAATGCTCATGATGACATGATCCGTTTTTAGTAACCGTAACATCGGGGATGTTACAGTTATGAATTGGCTAAGCCAGTTAAATGGCAAATTATGGCCGATTTTGTAACTCAGCATTGCGAAATGGTGAGCACTTTGGAAATCGTCCCTTGCATGCTCTTCTTTGATGGATCCATGTGTGACCGGGGGTAGGAATCGGCATAGTGTTAATTTCTCCTCAAGGAAAGAAGTATGAATTTTCTTTGCCGATTCTTGCCACGTCAACGAATAATCAAGCTGAGTACCAAGCTCTAATTAAAGGGTTGGAATTATTGAAGGAAGTTCACGTTGATGCTGTTGAAATCTTCGGCGATTCTATGCTTGTTATAAATCAGCTAGTCGGAAATTATGAATGCTAAAGTGAGGTCTTAATAACCTATTATGAAAGGAGCATACAACTATTAAGGGAATTCAAGGATTTCCGATTGGAGCATATTCCTCGGTTGCACAATGAAGAAGCTAATCGGTTGGCTCAACATGCCTCGGGATACCAACCCACTGTAAATGTATCATCGACAGACAATACCGAGAATTGGAGAAAAGAAATTATTCATTATTTAAAAGACCCATCCAAAAGGGTTGAGACGCGTGTTAGGTTTCAAGCAACAAAGTATGTACTTCTTGAAGAAGGGTTGTATTATCGGACAATAGATGGAGTTTTGCTCAAATGTTTGAGTAATGATGAGGCTAGAAGCTTAATGGGTGATATTCATGAAGGAGTATGTGGAGCACATCAGTCAGCTTTTAAGATGAAATGGGTGATTAGAAGGAACGGATATTATTGGCCGACTATACTTGAAGATTGTTTTAAATACTTAAAAGGATGTCAAGGATGTCAGAAATTTGGCAACATTCAAAGGGCACCCTGCATCGGCTATGCATCCCATCATCAAACCTTGGCCGTTTCGAGGCTGGGCTATTGATCTCATCGGACGGATTTATCCGCCGTCAAGCAAAGGGCATAAGTTCATTTTAGTTACCACTAATTATTTTACTAAATGGGTTGAGGCTATTCCCTTGAAGAAAGTAATGTCAGCTAACATGATTGATTTTGTGAAGGAGCACACTATTTACCGATTTGGCATTCCTCAAACAATCACTACCGATCAAGGTACTATGTTCACGTCGCGGGAGTTTGATGAATTTGCAATCGTTATGGGAATTAAAGTGTTGAATTCTTCTCCCTATTATGCTCAAGCTAATGGGCAAGTCAAAGCTTCTAACAAGGGGATTATTAAGCTTATGAAGCGAAAGTTGAAGAAAATCCTAGAAGATGGCACACATTGTTAAACGAAGCCTTGTGGTCATATCGGATGGCATGCCATGGATCGACTAAAATTTCACCATATCAGTTAGTGTATGGGCAGGATGCGGTGTTTCCATGGGAAATTAAGACTGGATCTAGGCGGGTCTCTTTTCAAGATCAATTAGCTGCTGATGACTATGCTACTTTGATGAAAGATGAGTTGGACGATTTGGCAGAACATCGGTTGAGGGCTTTGATAAGTATAGAAGAAAATAAAAAGAGAGTTGCTAAATTGTATGATAAAAAAGTAAAAGCTAAGGAGTTTGCCGATGGAGATTTGGTATGGAAATTAATTCTACCGATTGAGACTAAAAGTTCAAAGTTTGGAAAATGGTCTCCTAATTGGGAAGGACCTTATCGGATAAATCGGTCTGCTCCTGGTAATGCTTATATTTTAGAAACTCTCGAAGGAGTTGAATTTCCTAGAGCGTTAAATTGAAAATATCTAAAGAAGTATTACCCAAGCATCTGGGTTGATGCATAGAAGTTTAAGTGCCGATAACACTCGTGTTGGCTAGACGAAATGTATCTGGGATCAGGCATAATGTTTTAAAAGTGCCAATAACAGTCCTATCAGCTAGATCAGAATGAACAAAAGATTCTAAAGGGCTGAAATGAAATAGATTGCTGATGAAAAGCTCACAGATTCAGCAAGGCCTGAATGGTCGTTATGGCGCGCAGACGAATCTGGTTGGCCTCTTCTATCTCCCGGATGTCCTCATCGGCAGAACCCTCTACTGGCTTTAGCTTCTTTTTCATCTGCAGTGCCTTACGAGCCTGGATGTTTTGTTCTTGCTGAAGAGTCTTGAGCATCTCAGGTAATTGGCTTTCTTCTTGCTGAGCTTGAGTCAGGGCCTCTTCTACTTGTTTGAGCTCAGCTAGTAGAGCTTCCCTTCTTGCCGATAGATCAGAAATCTTTTGTTTCAGTGTATCCCCTAAAGACTGCAAAATGTTGATGCTCTTATGCTTCTCATCGGCGAGGCGCTTTACTTGCATTACTTCCTCTGTGAGTTGGGCATGAGCAGCTCTATCGGCAAGACGTTGGGTAGCTTTCTGGTATTGAAGCTGATGGCTTTCTAGATGGGCAGCTTGGAAAAGAATCTCTTCAGCATCGGCTAGAATTTGTCCGCGAAGGGTCTTAAACAAAGGTTTGGTTGGATCGGAATCATCAACCAACTGGGCAGTATCTTGGTGCAGTAGGGCCAACAGGTCTTCCAGCTTGGTTTTGATTTCTGCCGATGAGATACCAACTGCTTGGGAGGAGCTCGCTTCTTCGCCATCGTCGTTGAAAATATCGATGGCGAAGGAGAATAAGCTGGGGAGTCTTGTTCATGAAAGAGAATAAAGATAAGTTATTTGATGGTCAAATATTAGTGATATAAAGGATGGAAATCATATAACTTACTTGCTTCAGAACAATTTGACGCCTCTGGCTTGATGATGCCGTCGGCACTACAGGTTGATCGGCTGAAGTTGCCGATGGGATGATATCAATTAAGAAATTACGAGGGTAATTATGATTTGCAAAAATAAGAGTCATCGGTAATAATGTTACGGTCAGTACTTTACCTTGAGGAGGTGCAGTGATGCGTCACGTTGTCCTGATCTTCACGATGTAGGATGAACACCGATAACTAGCTGAAGAACAGCCGGATAACTTGCTGCAAGCAGCGATAACTAGTGCAACCTGGCAAATAAAACTCGAAGCCAACCACCGTCTTTAACCGGCAACCTGAATCGAGGATTCGCCCAACCACACTCTCAAAGAACCAACCTACACAACCTACAATCAATCAAGGAATACCTTCAAGGGAGTAGGAGCACCAATTGGGAGCGGATGAAGCTTCCGCCTATGTAATCCTGCGAGGAAATCACAAGAGCAAAGGGGTAGAGATCACTCTCTGAATTTGTTAGCACGCAGCTGAACAAAGGTGTTCTGTATTTCAATTACCAAAGTCTTCGATTACAATGAGTCTTAGGGGGTATTTATACTAGCAATAGCCCTGCTAGATAGGTATGAAAACGAAATAGAGTTTCTGAGGGAAGGCAATGTGAAAGGTCCCCTCGAAATGGATTCCCAAAGTGGCTTCGCGTGACTGTTGGCCTCTAGAGCAATTTCTAATAAACTGACCATAACTTTTTATTGGGAAGTCCAAATGATGAACCGTTTCTTGGGTGTGAAAATAGACTCAAAGGGCTTTCCAGCACTGTATGCCAACTAGCATGAAATGTTGTATATTGGTACAGTTTTACTTGGCAAGTTGTACCAACATTCTGTCACGACAGACTGTTGACTTTCTAAGCAGTCTGTACTAATTCTGGTCTACAGGCAATATGGTGTATCCAAACTGGTCGCCACTAGATTCATTGGAAAGTAGACTCTTCAAGCTTTCCAGCAACTGCTCATGGACCTTCATAGCTTTTGTGAGTAGAAAGTTATGAAGATTTCTTTGCACTGGTCCGTTTTTGACTTCTTCTCGAACTTGCACTGGTTCATTCTTCAGGGTCCAATTCATCCTTCTCTTCTTCTATATACCTGAGTACAATCAAGGTACAACACTTAGGTAGTATATAATTCTCATTAATGTTAAAATGAATCTCACAAAGTAGCGCGTGGACCTCTTGTTGTAGCTTCTTTGCACGACTACGTGTAATCGGTCCATTGATGACATGGGCTGGTGTCGGCGTAGGTGAAACTTGAGTGGATGTAGCTTGACTTAGAGCTTGTGACATCTTGCTTAGTGGCGTGGTCATATCATCCTCCCCCCTTTCAAAAGGAGTCATCCTCGACTCTGAACTGTCTAGTAGTTTAAATGTTTTCTCTTGTCCAAAGTGACCTGTTAGCCCACCTCCATGTGATTCCTGTAACAAAAGCAATCTAACCGAAGAATTTGGAACACACAGTTTGTTTGCTCTAAACAGAAAACCATCTTGTTCGTGATATTTTTCCCAACATTTTCCATCTTTGCAATGATTATATGGTTCTGAAAATTCAGCATCATTGTTATACAGATCTTTTAGACATTCCAGATCCAAAACTTTTACCTCAAGTTGGTTCAACAACACACTCTTTCGAGAGAAAGCATCAGCAGCAACATTGTCCTTACCTTTCTTATATTTCACAATGTATAGAAATGTTTCCATGAACTCAACCTATTTTGTATGACGATGGTTCAGTTTTGCTTGTCCTTTTATGTACTTCAAAGCTTCATGATCAGAGTGAATAACAAATTCTTTTGACCATAAGTAGTGCTGCCATGTTTCAAGCACACGCACCAAAGTATATAATTCTTTATCATACACAAAATAATTCAGTTGAGCACCTCCTAGTTTTTCACGAAAATATGCTACAGGTTTTCCTTGTTGCATTAAAACTCCTCCTATCCCAATTCACTAGCATCACATTCTATTTCAAAAGTTTTAGTGAAATCAGGAATAACAAGTACATGTGCTTTAGTCAAACGTTTCTTTAACTCTTGAAATGCATTTTGTTGTGATTTTTCCCATTTAAAGTCAACACCTTTCTTTGTCAATTCATTCAAAGGAGCAGCGATGGTACTGAAATCTCTCACAAACCTCCTACAAAAACCAGCAAGGCCATGAAAACCTCTTACTTGACTTACATTCGTTGGAGTTGGCCAATCCTTGATGGGTTTCACCTTGCTTTCATCTACTTCTATGCCTTTTCCTGAAACAACAAAGCCAAGAAACACAACATGGTCTGTGCAAAAACTGCACTTCTCAAGATTAGCAAATAATTTCTCCTTTCTAAGCTCTTCCAAGACTTGCCAAATGTGATTCACATGTTCCTCAAAAGACTTGCTGTAAATTAAGATATCATCGAAGTAGACAACAACAAATTTTCCAAAGAAAGCTCTCAAGACATGGTTCATTAATCTCATGAAAGTACTAGGAGCATTAGTTAAACCAAAAGGCATAACTAACCATTCATACAACCCAAATTTTGTTTTAAATGCAATTTTCCACTCATCCCCTGTTTTCATTCTTATTTGATGGTATCCACTTCTCAAATCAATTTTAGTGAATATGGTGGAACCACTTAATTCATCAAGCATGTCATCTAAACGTGGGATAGGATGGCGATAGCGAACAGTGATGTTATTTATAGCTCTACAATCAACACACATTGTCCAAGAACCATCTTTCTTAGGTACTAAAATTACATGAACAACACAAGGACTTAAACTTTCACGAACAAAACCTTTATCAAGAAGTTCTTGCACTTGCCTTTGTATCTCCTTTGTTTCTTCTGGATTGGTTCGGTATGGTGGTCGATTAGGTAGTGCAGCCCCTGGAATGAGATCAATTTGATGCTCAATCCCACGAATTGGAGGTAGTCCCGCCGGTGTTTCTTCTGGAAAGACATCTCCATAGTCCTGCAAAAGATGAGACACAACACTAGGAAGAGAGGTCATGTCGTTAGCTGAAATTAAAATATCTTTGTACACAAGTACAAAGAGCACTTGTTCGGGGTTGTTCCTCACTTCTCTCATTTCAGATTTTGTGGCTAGCATGACTAAATTCTCTCCCTCTCCTTTCTTTTTCTCCCTCAAATTTGGCTTGTGGCACTCACGCACCGAATTGTGGATGGCACTCAATTTCTTTTGCTCTCCTTCCTCTGTACTCACTGGAACAATTTCAGATTTCTTTTGTAAATGTTCAGGCATGATTTGTTGGGGTGTCATAGTCTTGAGAACAAACTTCTTCCCCATTAGATTGATAGTAAACTGATTTGTTCTACCACATTGTTGGCTATATCGATCATATTGTCATGGCCTTCCAAGCAGCAAGTGACACACCAACGTAGGTGCCACATCACACTCTACTGTGTCAACATATTCACCAATCTTGAATGGAACGTTTACTTTATATCCAATCTTGATATCTTCCGAATCATTCAGCCATTGTACATTATATGGATGAGGGTGTCATAGCAGCTCCAAGCCAAGTTTATCACCCATCTCACGACTAGCAAGATTATGGCAGCTCCCTCTGTCAATAATCACCTTCACCTCCTTATCATGCACCTTTGCTCTAGTTTGAAATAATTTTTGTTGTTGCCCATTTTCAGCTTCATTTGCCTGCACACTTAAGATTTGAGTCATCTCAAGAGCAGCTCCTTGCTCAAACTCGCAGCCAGTAAGGTCCTCATCTCCATGGGCTTCCTTCTCAACTCCCTCTTCACTAGCTGATTCATATTCTCCATCATTATTAACAATGTTCACCTGGTTATTTGGGCACTCCTTACTTATATGCCCATGGCCTCCACACTTGAAGTACTAAATTTCACTACTCTTGGAAGTAGAACCCACTATAGTGCTTGATGTTGCTGGTTTTGAACTTGAGACAGCAGTGTTCTTTCCACTAAAAGTACCCTGAAAATTAGATCGTGAGCCTCCACTTTAGCTTTTCACCATGGACGGTTCAGCAGCAAATTTTGTGTGTGATTTGCTTCCTCCAGAGAAATTCCTCGTGGATGGTTCAGCAGCAAATTTTGGCATGGCAAATTTCAGTTTGCCAAATCTTTCTTCATGGTTGCCTCTTCT
This sequence comes from Sorghum bicolor, assembly GCF_000003195.3. Lineage (NCBI taxonomy): Eukaryota > Viridiplantae > Streptophyta > Magnoliopsida > Poales > Poaceae > Sorghum > Sorghum bicolor. The sequence continues at coordinate 40,924,166 of NC_012877.2, read as the reverse complement.
ATGACATCGGCGACCAAAACTGAGTTGGAAGCGGTTGTCATTAGCCTCATCTTCAGATTCATCATCATTTCTTCCACTATGTCTTCTTCCTTTACCATGTGCAGCCCTCTAGTTCCTCCGACCTCCTCTTCTTCCATCACTATCTTCTCTATCTCCGCTATGGTTGCTTGCACCATCATGAGGTGGATGATGCCTTCTAATTTCAGTCATAAGCTTCTGAAGATCTTGTGTCAACCTCTCTTGCTTTTCTTCCATGCTTTGTTGGAGTTTATTAATTTGTGCTATGGTAACACGATCTTTGCTGTCCACTTGACCCATCTTCCTGTAAGGTTAGCTGAATACATATAATTTGTATTTGTGGAATATGAAAATTTGGTGGCTCTCACAACTCACCTCTCTAACCACCAAAGCTCTTATGAATTTCTCTGGTGCAGATTACAAGGAAAACAAATGTGTGGTGGCAACTGAAAGTGATGGCAAGGCGAATACAAGAACAGAGAGTATCGATTACAATGGTTTTTATGTGGAGCTTGGTGGGGAGTAATACACAAGGAATGCAATCTGAATTCTAGTTATTGTAAAGTTAAGTAACGATCCAAACTAGAAGTTCTATGCCTAGTGCTGATCAAAAGATTCAAAGTGTATAAATAGATCGCACACACGCAAAGAAATTTCAGAATTGATGCAAACAAGGAGTATGATTGGGATGCAAGTGTTGCAATCAAACCCAACCAAAGTTTTGCACCAAACAAAGATAGCAAACTGGTTGCAGAACTTGATATGAAACTTTCAGCACTTGTGCACATAAACCAAATAATCTTTCGGACTTTCTCTCTGAACCTTTCTCAACTTGTTTTCACTTCACTTTTTTTTTGCACTTTCGTTTCTTTTTTTTTGACACACTTTTTTTATATATAAAACTAAAAACAGGGATCAGATTATGATACTTGCACAACTAAAGACAGAAATAAAACAACAACCAGTAGCTAGATAGGATCAAAGTTAACACAAAGGATGATATAGGCTATAGAGATTTTTTTTGGGGATTTTTAGATATAAAAGTGGCACAAAGAACACGCGAACGATAAATGATCAACAACTAAAACAAAGACTCTAATGGACTGCGACTTAACTGAACTCACTAAACCAACAGAATGAAACAAAGGTCTAAGCAATATATTTTTCTGGCTTTTTGGTGGATAGGACGAAGCAAAATATATATGTAGCTAGGGATAAAATTCCTACCGTGGTAATGAAAGCTTTGATACCAGATGATGCGTCACGTTGTCCCGATCTTCACGGCGTAGGATGAACACCGATAACTAGCTGAAGAACAGCCGGATAACTTGCTGCAAGCAGCGATAACTAGTGCAACCTGATAAATAAAACTCGAAGCCAACCACCGTCTTTAACCGGCAACCTGAATCGAGGATTCGCCCAACCACACTCTCAAAGAACCAACCAACACAGCCTACAATCAATTAAGGAATACCTTGAAGGGTGTAGGAGCACCAATTGGGAGCGGATGAAGCCGCCGCCTATGTAATCCCACGAGGAAATCACAAGAGCAAAGGGGTAGAGATCACTCTTTGAATTTGTTAGCATGCAGCTGAACAAAGGGGTTCTGTATTTCAATTATCAAAGTCTTCGATTACAATGAGTGTTAGGGGCTATTTATACTAGCAACAGCCCTGTTTGATAGGTATGAAAATGAAATAGAGTTTCTGAGGGAAGGCAATGTGAAAGGTTCCCTCGAAATGGATTCCCGAAGTGGCTTCGCGTGACTGTTGGCGAGCAATTTCCAATAAACTAACCATAACTTTTTATTGGGAAGTCCAGATGATGAACCGTTTCTTGAGTGTGAAACTAGACTCAAAGGGCTTTCTAGAAATGTATGCCAACCAGCACGAAATGTTGTAGATTGGTGCAGTTTTACTTGGCAAGTTGTACCAACATTCTTTCACGACAGAGTGTTGACTTTCTGAGCAGTCTGTACTAATTCTGGTCTGCACGCAATATGGTGTATCCAAACTGGTCGCCACTAGATTCATTGGAAAGTAGACTCGTCAAGCTTTCCAGCAAGTGCTCATGGACCTTCATAGCTTTTGTGAGTAAAAAGTTATGAAGATTTCTTTGCACTGGTCCATTTTTGACTTTCTGGTCCGTTTTTTACTTCTTCTCGAACTTGCACTGGTCCGTTCTTCAGGGTTCGATTCATCCTTCTCTTCTTTTATATACCTGAGTACAATCAAGGTACAATACTTAGGTAGTATATAATTCTCATTAATGTTAAAATGAATCTCACAAAGTAGCGCGTGGACCTCTTGTTGTAGCTTCTTTGCACGACTATGTGTAATCGGTCCATTGATGACATGGGTTGGTGTCGGCGTAGGTGAAACTTGAGTGGATGTAGCTTGACTTAGAGCTTGTGACATCTTGCTTGGTGGCGTGGTCATATTATGCAGTGTTTGTTTGTTCTGGCAGAACAACCAATGATATGATCAGATCAGCTGGATCGGCAGTTTGGTCAGGTACATCGGCTAGTGCTTCTTCTGGCTGAGGTGCTGACCGAGGAGGGGACGGTACTTGCTGTGTCTAGATTTCTGGTGAAGAGGGGGATGATTCCACATGAATCGGTGACACTGGACGAGGAGAAGAAGATGGTGCTATCCTCTGGCACTTTGGTTGCGACTTGGTGCTCTTGGGGCCTTTTCTCTTGGCTTGGCTGGGCTAGGGGGCATCGACACTTATTTGGGCGCTTCTAGTCTTTGCCGATTTGCCAGTTTGTTGTTACAGCAACCAAGAGTTAATGAGTAAAAGTGTGAAAGAGTATTGATGAAATTTTGTTGGAAAAATAAAAGTTACCGATGAAGTTCCCGTGGCAGTCGATGTACCCTGAAAAGGTTGTGTAAGTACGGGACAAAGTCAGTATAAGCAAAAAGAAATTAAGAGTCTACCTTTAAAGCTTGTGCCAGAGTGGCAGCGGCAACTGATGGGGAGGTCTTCGACCGCTTGGTGGTCGTCTTCTTGAAGTGCACGTTCCGATGCGCCAGGGCTGCCAAACTTGGTGCGTTATGACCGATCAAAGAGATTGGAACTGATGGAAGGAGTTCGATTGGTCTTCCACTCATGCTGACTGTTGGGGCTGGATTTTTGACCTGTTAAAATGAAGACAAGTAAGTTGCCTATAGGAACAGAGATAACAAAGGAACTAAAATATCGGTCAAAGAATTACAGTGTTATCGGGAACCTTATAGTTGGGGTCGATCATGCTGCGATATGTCAAGGCCGATGTGCAGAATAAGTGTTCCTTCCACTCTTCCCACCACTGTTTGTACATTTGAGTGATGAAGAGGGCCGGGATCCAAGCCGATAGGTCGATATCTGTCGTATCGGCATTTGGTTGAAGCTGGGCTATCCTTATCCTTTCAAGTCCGCTGGTTATAGTTTCCCTTGGCTTCACCACATCGGCATAACAGAGTCCAATCGGCAGCTGCACAAAAGCCAGTTGACGAGCCAGTGCTGATGGGTTATAAAATTCATAAGTGTGGTTAGAGTTCTTCCCACTGCCAAAAGTATTCACTGGGATGGCCCTTGGAGTGATGATTGCCATCATCAAATCGGTATCTTTGTTGAGAGCATCATTAAAAGGGTGAAAGGTCATTGGGAATCTGGTCTCTGGATCTTCATAAGGCATCCATGCCCGCTGATCCTTGGGAAGACCATCATACAGAGTTTGGAAAAATCGGCTGACTTGGTCTTCGTTTCCACCATTGCCTGGTAGAACTGTAGCAGCCTCACCATAGTTCAAAGGTGGGCGAGTTGCTGATTCTTCGTCAGCTAGTTCATAATCTTCAGCGATATCTCTGGGGAATCGTTGTGCGAAAAGTTCGAACAGGAGGCGTTTGTGCACGTGAACATTAAGCCACATATTGATGAACCACCAAGGACCTCCTAGGTTGCCGATGGGTTTGCCCAATAGGAGCTTTTGAGCTACTTGATGGAGAAGGCGATAGGCGGAACTAAGTGTTGACGGTCCGTAAGTATCAAATTTAATCATAAAATAAACAAAGAAAAGGATCCAAATGCAACCGACATCCAGACTTAGGGTTTTATCTGACAGAATTCCATGAGTTTTGGTGTTTGTCTATTTCTGCAGGGGGTTATCAGGAAATACGGAGGAAAGGCCCACACGTCGGGTTTACATAGAGATATTAACGTGTCGCGCAATTATCTAACATATAGAAGAGTCCAGAAGCCACGGGAACGAACGGGAGACCCGACGGGCTCGGGGGCAGGGCGCCCACCCTCCCCCCTTGGGCGCCCGCCCTGGCCTCGGAGCCAATCAGAGCCAACTTCACGGATCATGCTCCACCAACCTAAAGAATCAAGGAAAACCGTGCGATTAATATCGGTTTGATCCAACGACCCATATTCACTTGAAAAGACTATATAAGCAGACCCCTGGCCCCTGGAGGAGAGGACCTCTGAACCCTAATTAATTATTCATCTTGGGAGAAGAAGCCTCTGATCAAGCCCTAGAGCCACCACATCAATTAGATCTCTAGTTTAGCATAGCTACATAGGATTAGAACTCGAACGAGTCAATCTTCGATTGGTTTCCGGATCTGTCAAGAGGATTCTTGGTAATTCCTCTACTATTCTTCAATTGTTCATCTTTGTTCTTCAATATTATGAATATGACTTTGTTCTACTTCAATATATTGATTATGACTTTGCTCTACTTGTTTATATTCGCAATTATATTGTTCTTAGTCTATCATAGTTATATGCCTGGCTTAGTTAGATTGGAATTATATACATGTTTAGGATCGTATAGCGTTTATCCATGTGTACAGTTGGTAAATGATAAGTATTGTGTAGGTGTGGTGCCTATACCATATTTATCTGTGATTGTACCCTATATGCCAGATCGCGGGGTAGTTCGTGGTAGTGACAGCTCTATTGATTCTTATATAGTCCCCCTCTCGTATAGTTGAGAATAACTTAGGAAATATTCTTGTAGTTCGTCCTAATTCCATGCTAATGACTTGCTAGAATATCTATTGAGGTGCTTATCATTATTATATGTGGCTAAGTTATGCTGATCAGATTAATTATCTTTGTCACCATTCATACTTTATCTATCTTTTATGTGACACTTATCCCTGTATGAAAGAGATAGATAAATGCTCTCAATTATACATGCAATGATAGATACTCAATTCTATATTCCATTCCATAATCAACATTGATGTTTAGCAATCCCTTCCGAGTGGTAAAAATATAAATAACGATACCTGGAATACTTCCCGGTTAAAATGCTACATTGGTATTAATCTGTGCGCTTGTAGATCTCATTTAGTATTTATTCAGAAGAGCAATTCCATATTTCAATACCGCGTCTCTTATGTCATGCTGGGGATGACAACTTGGCTTAAGTGGCCTGAGGGATATGTTTGGCATTTTCAACGCCGTTATCAGAATTAGAAAATTAAGTCTACTTTTGGTAGTGACGTTAAGAATGCCCAACAAGCATTTTTGGCGCCGTTGCCGGGGAAGGTTGATTACTAATCAGGAATGAATATGGAATTTCAAATCATCATTCGCATCACTAATATGATTGAGATTATCAATTCTCTCATACAGTTTTACCCTGATATTTTTCTATTTTATTTTATGCAGGGTAATGTATGAATAGAAGACATCTTCCACGAAATTTTGTTGATAATCCTGAAGCATTATTCAGAAAAACAAGAGCCAAGCTCAAGAAGAGATCATCAACACTTCAGCACGAAGCTTCATCCAATCAAGAAGATCACTGAAGTTTCACCCGAAACTTGTCTTCAGAGTTCGAAGTCATGGTGAACAAATAGATCCGTGAGTTCTCAGCTCCCACTACGGACAACATCCGTACCAGACCTGCTGTAGGGATCGACGGCAACTTTCAGCTAAAGCCTGGACTTATCAACATGGTGCAATCCAACCAGTTCTGTGGGAAGGCACATGAAGATGCTAGTGCTCATCTGCAACACTTCCTGGAGATTTGCAGCACATTCACTATATCAGGAGTCCCCAGAGATGCTATACTACTTCGCCTTTTCCCATTCTCACCGTTGGGGAGAGTGAAGCAGTGGTTCTACGCTACAAAGGAGAAGAATACTACATGGGCACTCTGCTCCACGAACTTTCTGGCTAAGTTCTTTCCTATGGGCAAGACCAATGCTCTCCGTGGGAAAATTACAAGTTTCCAACAACAACATGATGAATCTATTCCAGAAGCATTGGAGCGCTTCCAAGACTACATCCTAGAATGTCCCCATCATGGAATGGAGAGCTGGCTGCTAATGCAGACTTTTTATCTTGGGCTCGGTAATAGTGCCCGTGAGACCCTGGATGCTGCAGCTGGAGGAGCATTCCTATCACTCACCATACCACAAGCCACAGCTCTTGTGGAGAAGATGGCGTCCAACCAAGGCTGGAATGAAGGAAGGACCCAGGCACGCAAGAGAGGTGGAGGTATGCATCAGCTCAAGGAGGTAGACATGTTGTCTGCTAAGCTAGACCTACTCATGAAGAAGCTCGATGATAGAGCTGGAGACAAGAAAGAAGTCATGCATGTCTACGACTCTCACATGACTTGTGAGGAGTGTGGAGATACCGGACACTCAGGTAATCACTGCCCTGAGATGCTTGAGGATGTGAACTACATCAACAACAACAATAACAACAACTACTACAACCGTCCTCAACAAAATCAAGGTTGAAATCAACAGAGGCCTAACTACTGTTGACGCCGTTTTTGGACGCATACCCAGGGATCAGTAAAGGATAGATCGGTAGAAGGAACAACGGTAACTAGTCTACAGGGAAGTTGCCGATAAGGGTGCTTGCCGATGAAGAAGCAGCTGAATGTGACTAAGTCCGGAAGTGGTGGCGCGTTTGTGCCGATGGTCAGCGTTAGTCTTTGCCGATGGCTGTGATGAGAAGTCGGTCGATGACGCAGAAGGAGAACGTGAAGGTTGCCGATTGACCTGCAATGGTGTCCCGGTCTATTACGGGAGGATAGTTTTATGTTTTCCATAGATATTTAAATTCGTTTTGTATACGGATTCTCTTTAATTTGGAAGTTCAAGTCCTAGTCATGTCTGATTGTAGCTCTTTGAGCAGAGTATAAATATAGACCCTAGGGCCTTGTAATCAATCAAATACCAGTTTTTACTCATATTCCAGCATCTATTTTTTGACGACTTCGTCATATTTTCCTTTTTACTATGAGTTCTTAAGGATTCATCGACTTAAGATCGGCGTATTCTCGAGTTCCGCGTGAGCACCTCTTGGCCGTGACATCCGGGCGCATCGCTGTTGTCGGGACCAAAGTGTTCGAGTTATCACCTTTGCCGATAGTAAGGTCAAATCGGCTGGCACACCTTAACGTTTGAATCGGGTATTAGCCCAATGTGTTTGCAGATCAGTTTTTGCATCAACAACTACTCAGGTAATTATCAAGGTAACAATTTTTACAATAATAATAATTTTTCACCTCTGAGAGAGTTAGTGTCTAATCAAGGAAAGCTAATGGATAACCTATCTAAGAAATTGGCATCTAATGATAAAATGATAGAAAATATAAATAATAGAATGGATAATTTCTCTACTGCCTCTCCGCGTTTATAAGATCAGTGGGATCCAAGTTTCATAGTGGACCAAGGCATTGAAGATGGGGTTGATCGGTAGGAATGACAATCTTATTGGAAAAATCCTAGAAGTTTTTAAGGATAAAAAGAAGAACAAAAGAAAAAAAAAGGGGGATGTTCAGTAAGATGAATCGCGGATGAACAGGGGTATGGTAAAAATACAGGAGACAGGGTGGTAAACTAACCTCAGGGACGACAAAGTTGATGGCCATTTTCGGGCAAGGAAGAAGATCGAAGACTTAGGAGATTGGTGAAGGAAGCCTTCGATCAAGTTCTTGGAGTCCTCGGGTGGTGCCGCCGCCAAGGAAGTGGTTTTTTGGCTGTAGAATGACAAGATGGAGAAGGAGTACCCAAGAAGGAAGTATTTATAGGACAAAACGGGTAGGGGCAAATCTGACTTATCTCTTTGCCGCATCTGTGAAATTCGAGGGTGTTTAGATGGATATGGTAACTATTCGCACGATAATCAAGGGATTGCACAGGTGATTTGACAGTAAGCGATATTGATTTTGGAGATATTTCACTGTGCAGGATCTCCTGGTCGGTCCATCGGCAGCTCCCTCTAACGGTAATATTGCCGATGGGCGAATAAAGTGGGGATGTCCAGTTTGGAAGGTTGAGGAATTCAAGGGATATGCAGAAGAATCGGGCCAGGGTTGTTCGACTTCAACAGTCGGTTGCCAAATTGGGAGAGTTAATTACGGAAAGACATCATTATTGCAGAGAATTTTGGAGCATTAATGATTTTATACTCCGAAATTGGGGGGCATGTGTTGACGCTATTTTTGGACGCATACCCAGGGATCAGTAAAGGATAGATCGGTAGAAGGAACAACGGTAACTAGTCTACAGGGAAGTTGCCGCTAAGGGTGCTTGCCGATGAAGAAGCAGCTGAATGTGACTAAGTCCGGAAGTGGTGGCGCGTTTGTGCTGATCGTCAGCGTTAGTCTTCGCCGATGGCCATGATGAGAAGTCTGCCGATGACTCAGAAGGAGAACGTGAAGGTTGCCGATTGACCTGCAATGGTGTCCCGGTGTGTTACGGGAGGATAGTTTTTTGTTTTCCATAGATATTTAAATTCGTTTTGTATACGGATTCCGTTTAATTTGGAAGTTCGAGTCCTAGTCGTGTCTGATTGTAGCTCTTTGAGCAGGGTATAAATGTAGACCCTAGGGCCTTGTAATGAGACATCTATCAATCAATCAAATACCAGTTTTTACTCATATTCCAGCATCTACTTTTTTGACGACTTCGTCATATCTTCCATTTTACTATGAGTTTTTAAGGATTCATCGACTTAAGATCGGCGTATTCTCGAGTTCCGCGTGAGCACCTCTTGGCCGTGACATCCGGGCGCATCGCTGTTGTCGGGACCAAAGTGTTCGAGTAAGGTCAAATCGGCTGGCACACCTTAACGTTTGAATCGGGTATTAGCCCATTGTGTTTGCAGATCAGTTTTTGCATCAACAACTACTCAGGTAATTATCAAGGTAACAATTTTTTCAATAATAATAATTTTTCACCTCTGAGAGAGTTAGTGTCTAATCAAGGAAAGCTAATGGATAACCTATCTAAGAAATTGGCATCTAATGATAAAATGATAGAAAATATAAATAATAGAATGGATAATTTCTCTACTGCCATCAACAATCAAATTAGCTTTAATAAAATGATTGAATCTTAGTTAAATCAAATAGTTGCTGCTGTTCCTGCTACTAACCCCAGTATACCATCACAACCGGAAGGATTAGAAACTGCAAATCTTGTAGACATGTTTGATGCAGGTAAGTATTGGAGTAACCCCGTCACTGAAGTAACTACTGACCTTCTGCCGGTCAAGAGAGGCGATCCAGGACGCCTCGTCATCCCGATCTCCATCGGCATGGTGGACTTCCCAGAAGCACTCTGCGACTTTGGCTCTAGTGTCAACATTATGCCTAGGGTACTCTATGAAAAATTCTTTACATATCTTTTATTAGAAACAACAATGTGTTTGCAGTTTGCAGATTAGACGTTAAGTTTCCAAAAGGGAATATTAAAGAATCTCTGCGTCCGAGTTGGTACCTTATATGCCTCCGAAGACTTCGTGGTGATAGAGACCGGTAATGATGAGAGGGCACCCGTCATCTTAGGGAGGCCATTCTTAAACACCTCGGGAGTTGTTATCTATTCTAGTGCTGCTAAGATCAGTTTCTACATCTAAGGGAGGAAGGAGACGTTTTCCTTCATGAACAAGACTACAGAAATCCCAGAGCAATCCCGACATCAACCAAGGAAGAGGACTAACAGGATGAATAGGAACAAGCAAGTGTGGACCAAGTCAGCTAAGATGGTCACTGCAGTTCATGGAGGTCAAGATCATCGACTTAAGTCACCGTTTCTGACCAAAAAGGACGACCCAGGTATGCCAAGCATCCACTGCTCCATCAATGGGTACAACTTCTACAAGACACTTTGTGACACCGGATCGGGCATCAACATAATGGCCGCAGTCACCTATCGGCTCTTGTTCGGAACCATGCCCCTAAAACCGACATACATTCAGCTCCAGATGGTAGATCAGACATTCCGAAAGGTTGAAGGTATAGCAACTGATGTCCTTATCAAAATAGACGATCATTTTGTCCATACAGACTTTCAGGTTATTGACATGGGAGAAGATGAGTACGATCTACCCATCATCCTTGGGAGACTGTTCCTCAGCACCGTTAAAGCAATCATCTACATTGGAAACGAAGAAGTCCACATGCACTTCCCCTCAGAGAAGGTACGCCGCTATTTTACTGACCCTAACTATATAGTTGAAGATTCTAAGCAGGTCAGGACAAGAAGAAGACGATGCAACCATAACCAGAGGAGGCAAATCATCAAGGATGGATGGGTAGACTATGAAGGAGAAGTGGTAAGGTCTGAAGACATACAACTTGAACAGAACTATCCTGAGGAGACCGTAGCACCGAGTCAGGTGTGGAGAGAGAAGATAACTATACACGAAGAGGAGGTGCCGCCAGAAGCATCGACTACGCCACCCAACGAATCCCAGGACAACTGAGAAAACGGAGAGTCTCGTTCGGAGGACTTAAAAATACCGAACACCTTGCCAAGAGGTAAACTTGGTAGTTACCTTTTCCTTTCAAATTATTTAAAATGGTTTGTTTAGTTAATCATGTTCATACTATCCTAAAAAGAAAATAAAAATGTTAAAATACAGTAAGCCCCATATGAGTATACGAGTGGTATAAAACCCATAAGTACATTCACCGTGGTGGCATAAAAATAAAATAAATAATTTTCTCTGCTCTATAAAATGAAAATATAAAAAAATAGAGAGTAGTATTTATTGAGGAGGCTCAACATGATAAAGGCTAGATATTTATGCTAACACTTAATCAGTTCCACAAAGCTTTGTTGTCTATTTGAGCTCCACATAATTTAAGGATGAAGAAGACTAGCAGACGGAGGCCATTCTAATCACTGTCAGGGTACTGCCGACTTTCAAATACACCTCTGCCACCTGCTAGCTACATCAGAAGAAATTACGTCAAAATTCAGCTTGGCGGATTGCACCTCCATTTATCTTGATAAGTATATCTATCTATCTATATACATATACTATATTAAAATATAAATATACATAACCATGAAAAACCAAATAAAATTTTGTGCTTATATATATCTTTTGCTTAGTGTGCTTAATAAATAAATAAAGTGGCTATGCTAAACTGAATCTTAATAAAACTCTAGCATGGATATGATGAATAGTTGCTCTGCCTAATTTTCAAATTTGAAGTTCTTTCTATAGTTTAGACATAACTGTTATAATTTAAAGCATGCTCTAAACCTGAACTTGTGGGAAGAGAACTTGATCTGAAGTCTAAGTTGTTAACGGATATGATATGGAAAGGTTGAGCTGCTGGTTATCTATTCCTAGAGATGCTAGAAATCTGGAGAATTTTATCTTTGAAAATCTTTAAAATATCACATGATGAGTTTCTGTATGATGAGAGTTTAAATTCCTACCACAACCATATATACATGCTTGCTAGACTTTGAGCCACACATTTACTTTTTACTCCTTATGAGCATTGAGTGTGGTCAAGCTGTGTAGACCCTTAGGAGCTTGTCATGTGGTTAAATCAAGATTCACTTGCACGTTCACTCACACATGCTGCTTCTACTCCGGAAGTACGCATCCACATATATCCACTCATTACCATCTCCAGAACCACCCAAAAGTATTCTACTCCTAATCCAGGAGAGAATAGCCAAAAATATTTTTGTTTTTCCCCTGTGAAATAAATACTCAAGTTATCTTGGTTACTACCACTTGCTATATTATTTCAGGAGATGAGTGCTCTAAAAAAAGAGAAAGAAGAAAATGATACGAGGAAATAAAAAGGGGCAAGTAACCGGAACCTCGAAAGAAAGAAAAAGTGAGACGAGAGGTAAAAATGGACAAGTGTGTGACAGTAGAATTAGGGGTACAAGATACCCACATAAGAGGAAAGAAAATGAAAATATAGAGCATCTCATTCTCCTCAAAAGTTTGAAAAATGCAAGAAAGGTATGTATCCTCTCAAAAGAGCAACAAGTAGAATTAGACTTTCACCATTGTTATCACCATCATCACCGGACACCATTCAATCGCCACACATGCACATCTTGATTTGACTTATTGACTTGTTTCTTTGGGTCCATGGTTTGGCTATGCAATAAATGTCTTTTAAGTATGTATACTTTATCTCCCACCTATGAGCTCCAGATATCAAAGCCTTATTAGAGTAGGATGAGAGAGAAGGCAATCTCACTATGCCTTATGTTGATATTTGGGAACGCAATAAGGAATTGATCCGCAAGCGCACGGATATCGGTGAGCACTTCACCCGAGAGGTTATCCAGAGTATCGTATTTATATTTTTACCACTAGGAGAAAGAGTGCATAACCCAGTTTATTACTACTAACCTTTAGGCTACAAAGAATGTTTCTCAATGTGAGTGATAAATAGAGAAGACTGCAACCATAGTCTCTTTCTAACCTTGGTAAGGATGATCTACTGTTCTAATGGGGAAGCTTACGGAATCTAGACACCACAAAGGATGTTCAACCCGCACCTATAAACCCTATCATTCCTACTAACGAGATATGGTTTTCAAAGGTAACTTGGAAATGTCACATTCCTCGCTACTACCACGGTCCAGCTAGTCAGGGAATATCTATGAGTATCCTAGCCCAAACACCATGTCTACGCTAGAGATGATTACTCTGAACTCTACGCGAAGAGATTAAAGTAAACTCATAAACCAAAGAACAATAAAGCAAGAACTTACTTGAATTTAGAAGTCAAAATACTGAAGAATCCTAGGAGCAAGCCTCGGGTTAGAAGACTTGATCCCGCAGGTACAACCTCAGAGTAGACACCGACAGGCCGGGCTTCCTCCGATCTACTCTCTCAATCTAGTAGAAACTAGAAGATCTAATTCTACTCTCATTGGATGCTAAGCCTAAAAGAAAATTTATTTAGAGGAGAGGTATTCCTTCGAGGGCACCTCTCAACTCTATGATGAACTTGTCTCCTCCAGGGGCCAGGGGGTCTGGTTTTATAGTCCCCTCAAGTGAACGTGAGCCGTCGGATCAAACCGACATTGATTGAACGGTTATCCTTGATCCTTTAGGTCGGTGGAGCTGGGTCCACGAAAAGAGTTCTGATTGGAGTCCAGAGGGGGGTGGGCGCCTGGTTCTTAGGGCGGGCGCCCTGGGCCAGGCCCCTTTCGGCCTCTCCTTTGTTCCCGTGGCTTCTAGAGTCTTCTAGATGGTAGAAAATTGCGCGGTGCGTTGATATCTCTATGTAATCCCGACATGTGGGCCTTTGTTCCTTATTTCCTGATAACCCCCTGCAAAAACAGATAAACAACAAAACTCGTGGAATTCTGTCAGATCAGACCTTAATTCTAGGTGTTGTTTGCATATTGGTCCTTTCTCTTGTTTATTTGATAATTAAAATTGATACTTAAGAACCGTCAACACCTTATACCACAAATACTACATATTTTGAGAGAAGGCATATACCATCACTGCCTTGGTAAGGATGTAGAAATACCACAAAAGAGAGATCTGAGAGAGTCATACAAGGAATCTCTGAGTTTTATTTGAAAATCTGTAAAAAAACTCCAGAGCTATAGCTGATCAAGAATAAGAGACATGGCACTTGACAAGACCGTTTTATCGTTTATCTTCTCAAGATAGAAGTGACGGTTACAAGTCCCATGGTGAAAGGTAAAATGAGTAAGTTTTAAGTCTTGACAGTTTACTCTAACTCAGAGACGAGACCTTATTTGAAAGCATTACAACAACTTTTGATCCATCACTGAGTCTATCCTTGCTCAGGGACGAGCAAGAGGTAAGCTTGGGGGAGTTTGTTGATGGTCCTTAAGTATCAAATTTAATCATCAAATAAACAAAGAAAAGGATCCAAATGCAACCGACATCCAGACTTAGGGTTTTATCAGACAAAATTCCACGAGTTTTGGTGTTTGTCTATTTCTGCAGGGGGTTATCAGGAAATACGGAGGAAAGGCCCACACATCGGGATTACATAGAGATATTAACGTGCTACGCAATTATCTAACATCTAGAAGAGTCTAGAAGCCATGGGAATGAACGGGAGACCGGACGGGCTCGGGGGCAGGGTGCCCGCCCTCCCCCTTTGGCGCCCGCCCTGGCCTCAGAGCCAATCAGAGCCAACTTCACGGATCATGCTCCACGGACCTAAAGGATTAAGGAAAACCGTGCGATTAATGTCGGTTTGATCCAATGGCCCATATTCACTTGAAAGGACTATATAAGCAGACCCCCTGGCCCATGGAGGAGAGGACCTCTGAACACTTTAGCACGAAGCTTCATCCAATCAAGAAGATCACCAAAGCTTCACCCGGAACTTGTCTTCAGAATTCGAAGCCATGGCGAACAAATCGATCCATGAGTTCTCAGCTCCCACTACGGACAACATCTGTACTGGACCTGCTGCAGAGATCGACGGCAACCTTGAGCTCAAGCCTGGACTTATCAACATGGTGCAATCCAACCAGTTTTGTGGGAAGGCACACGAAGATGCTAGTGCTCATCTCCAACACTTCCTGGAGATTTGCAACACATTCACCATATCAGGAGTCCCCAGAGATGCTATACTACTTCGCCTCTTCCCATTCTCACTGTTAGGGAGAGCGAAGCAGTGGTTCTACGCTACAAAGGAGAAGAATACTAGGTGGGCACTCTGCTCCATGAACTTTATGTCTAAGTTCTTTCCCATGGGCAAGACGAATGCTCTCTGTGGGAAAATTATAAGTTTTCAGCGACAACATGATGAATTCGTTCCAGAAGCATCGGAGCGCTTCCAAGACTACATCCTAGAATGTCTCCATCATGTAATGGAGAGCTGGCTGCTAATGTAGACGTTTTATCATGGGCTCGGCAATAGTGCCCGAGAGACCATGGATGCTGCAGCTGGAGGAGCATTCCTATCACTCACCATACCACAAGCCACACCTCTTGTGGAGAAGATGGCGTCCAACCAAGGCTAACTTTCTGCTGCCGATAAGTAGACAGAGGTTGGTCCTACCGATCGGACAAAGAAGACAAACTTATCCAGCCACATGTTTAGGAAAATGGCATGTTCCCTCTGCCCAACTGGTCCTGTCCTCTGGTACTTCTGAATGTACCCTGACCAACCACTGATGTTGCGGGTTTCTACTTTGCGCTCGGGTTTGCTATCATATAGATGGCTATCATCGACAGTTGATATGTCTAAGCCAGTGAGCATGAGCTCATCGACAAGAGTGAGTGAAGGAGGGCCATGGCCGTACAAGAAAGCATTGAGGGTGTCTGACCAAAAGTATGAAGCCGCTATCAATAGTGATTCATTTGTTTCCATATCTGCAATGGATAGCCTAATGCACTGGTCTAGTTTACGCTCACCCCAATCTCTCCACCCCTTAGTATAACTGGGCCAGGATCGAAAGGTGTCTTTGCACAGATCTAATGAGAAGTTCTCAGCTCTAAAGGGGATCCTATTTGTTTTTGCATTTATCAAATCGGTAGGATCTGGATTTCCCAATGGACCAAGGCATTGAAAGTGGGTTTGATCGGTGGGAATAATAATTTTCTCGGCCAAATCCTAAAAGTTTGAAGGTTGGAAAAAATAGGGAAAAGAAAGAGAGAAAATACCAAGTAATTAACTGTGCAAAAAATCGAAAGTACGGTAAAAAGAAGAGAGGTGATACTGAATTGACCTCAGGGATGACGAAGTTGATGGCCATTTCTACTCAAATGGAGGAAGAGATCGAGGGCTCGAAGAATCGTTGGAGGAGATCCTTGCTGGAGTTCTTGAGTTTCTCGAACAATGCCACCACGAGGAAGGTGGGTTTGAGGATGCAGAATGACAAGATGGAGGAAGAGTACCAAAGAAGGAAGTCTTTGCTGTATCCCTGACATCCGAGGCTGTTCGGGTGGATATGGTAACTATTCACATGGTAATCAAGGGATTGTGCAGGTGATTTGACATCAAGCGGTCATGATTTTGGGAGATATTTTACTATGCGAGATCTCCTAGTCGGTTCATCGGCAATCCTCTCTAACGGAAAGATGGCCGATGAACGTATATTGGAGAGATTCGGTTCGAGAAGTTGAGAGATTTGAGGTATATGCTAGAGAACCGGGCTGGGGTTGTTTGGATTTGGCAATTAATGACGGTCAAGAGGAAATAATTGCGAATAGGGTGTATTTATTGGAGAGAATTTCAGAGCATTAATGATTTTATACTCCAAAATTGGGGGGCATGTGTTGACACCGTTTTTGGACACGTATCTTTGGACGCGTATCTGGGAGTTAATGAAATATAGATCGGCAGATGAAAGAGTGGTGACTGGTTATCAAAGGAGTTGCCGATGGGATTGATGCCGATCGACGGAGAAACAATAGGGTGTAGCCAAGTCCAAGGGTGGTTGTCAATCTATGCTGATGACTGATGCTGGTGATTCCTGATGCTGATGGAAGGTGATTTGCCGATGATAAGCAAGGGAAAGCGTCGGATTGATAACGAAGATGATGACGATGTGCCCACCACCCAGGGTGGATAGATTAATAATTTCCATAGATGTTAGAGTCCGTTTTGTATACAAATTCCGTTCAATATGGAATTAAAGTCCTAGTCGTGTCTGGTTGCAATTCATTTGGACAGGGTATAAATATAAACCCTGTAGCAATGTAATGGATATACACAATCAATCAAATACAAGTTTTTACATCTATTCCAGCATCTACTTTTTCGACGACTTCGTCAACTCGCATATTTTTCTTTTTACTTATGAGTTCTTAGGAATTCATCGAGTCAATCTCGGCGAGTTCTCAAGTTCCGTGTGAATACCTCTTGGCCGTGACATCCGAGCGCATCGTTGTTGTCAGGACCAAAGTATTCGAGTTATCACCTTTGTCGACTGTAAGGTCAAATCGGCTGGCACGCCTTAACGTTGAATCGGGTATTAGCCCTTTGTGTTTGCAGATCTACTTTTGCACCAACAATTTTATCAGATGATTTATATCTAATTTGTTGGGTAAGATTTGTGCTTTTAGCCCTTTGCTTGAATTAAAAGCCGATCAGGAGTTTGTGTGGGGAAAAGAGTAACAATTAGCCTTGGATGAAATCAATAATTATCTGGCAAATCCTCCAGTCTTGGTTCCACCTCAGCATGGAAAGCCTTTCAGATTATATTTATCTACCGATGATGCGGTCATCAGTTTGGCTCTCATTCAAGAATTTGAAGGGAAAGAGCGTGTAGTTTACTATCTGAGTTGGAGACTGGTGGATGCTGAAACAAGGTATTCGGTAATTGAAAAATTATGCTTATGTTTGTACTTTTCTTGTGTCAAATTGAGGCATTAATCGCTATCGGCCGAATGCACTATTGTATGCAAAGATGATGTGGTCCGATACATGTTATCGATGTCGATTATGAGTGGTAGAATCGGCAAATGGATACTAGCATTATAAGAATTTGATCTATGTTATGAATCAGCTAAAGCAGTTAAAGGACAGATCATGGCCGATTTTATAACTCAGCATTGTGGTGTAGTGAATGCTCTAGAAATCGTTCATTCAACACTCTTCTTTGATGCATCTACATGTGATCGGGGTGTAGGTATCGGTATAGTGTTGATTTCTCCTCGGGGGAAGAAATATGAGTTTTCTTTACCAATTGTTTCTACATCGACAAATAATCAAGCTGAGTACCAAGCCCTAATCAAAGGATTAGAATTATTAAAGGAGGTTTCAGGCCACAAAGTATGTACTCCTTGAAGAAGAATTGTATTATCATACAATAGATGGAGTCTTGCTTAAATATTTAGGTGGTGATGAATCCAAGAGCTTGATGGGTGAAATTCTTGAGAGAGTATGTGGAGCACACCAATCAGCTTTTCAGATGAAGTGGATGATTAGAAGGAATGGATATTATTGGCCGACCATACCTGAGGATTGTTTCAACTATTTCAAAGGATGTCAAGGATGTTAGAAATTTGGCAATATTCAAAGGTCACCCACATTGGCTATGAATCCTATTATTAAACCTTGGCCTTCTGGGGTTGGGCTATTGATCTTATCGGTCACATTTATCCGCCATCAAGTAAAGGGCATAAGTTTATCCTTGTTGCCACTGATTATTTCACCAAGTGGTTGGAAGCTATTCCTTTGAAGAAAGTAACATCAACTAACATGATTGATTTTGTGAAGGAGCATATTGTTTACTGATATGGTATTTCTCAAACGATAACTATCGATCAGGGTACCATGTTTACATTAGGAGACTTTGATGATTTTGCAATCGGTATGAGGATTAAGGTGTTGAATTCTTCTCCTTATTATGCTCAAGCCAATGGGCAGGCCGAAGCTTCTAACAAAGGAATTATTAAACTCATTAAGCAGAAGATTGAAGAAAATCCTAGGCGATGGCACACGCTGTTAAATGAAGCTTTGTGGTCATATCGGCTGGCACGCCTCAACGTTTGAATCGGGGATTAGGCCTTTGTGTTTGCAGATTCACTTTTGCATCAACACCTATGCACAATTAAAATATGAAGGATTTCACAAGCGCATAGAAGACCATTGTAGCATTTTACCAGCAGTATTCCAGGTATCGTTATTTATATTTTACCACTGGGAAACAATGGATAAAGATATTGATAGTTCACCATCATGTATCTAATAACTAATACACCAACTATACTAAAGTAGGGGTAAATAATAGATGATAGGAATTATGCATATATATGATACACACCGGAGAATTCTATAATAAAAGAGTAGATAGCTAAAGTGAGAGGACAACGGGAGAGTTTAACGTTCCTAAATACTTCTCTATTACTAGGGTTCTATAATACCTAATTCATGATTGGTAAAGAAATCACACAATAACACTTCGAGACAGTAGAGCACTTAGCCACAGAAGATGAGAAGGGGGCTAGGACAGTCTAACTATGGTCCTACAACACCAACCCAAACGTGGTGGAATACGTCGGCCATCCGGGCCGTCACCACCTGGGGCTACCACAACTATCCGTAGAACTAGGTGCAATCTTAGGTAACCTACAGTCTAGACACAATGTCTCTACTACAAATTACTACTCTAGTCACAATTAATAACTAGATCACCCGATGCAGGCGGAGATCCTATGCTAAAGTATAATAACTATACTAACCAATCAAATGTAATGCATAAAAGTAAATAGTGAAGATAAAATATATTAAAGCATAAGTCTTACTAGAAAAGATACAAAGATATATACCAGAACTCTGATGACTCGTCCAAAGACTCCTCCAGAACCCAGGCGTAGCGCCTCTCTCTCTAACTCTCAACTAGGACTAATCTACTATATTGTAAAGTTTAGCCTTAATTCTCTAGAGGTGAGAGGTCATCCATTCGAGGGTTGCCTCTACATCTCCATAATCTCCATAATGTGGTGCCCTCAGGGAGGGTGGTCTGCCTCTTTATTTATAGCCTATAAAAGCATCCCAACTCTTCTGGATAGGCGATGTGGGAATAATTCTTCCACCGTTTGCTTTGTTGGGCTATTATACATCAACTTGGGCCTTTTCCAATCATCTCTCATATGAGCCCACTCAAGGGAGCAGCTTGGGGCACCTCTCTTGGGCCTCTATCATGCCATATGAGCCTCTTCTCACGTCAATGGGCCTTGCTTGGGCGTGGGGCCCATTAGTGGTAATTCTTCTTTTTTTGTAAAATTAATATTTTTTCAGTCCGGACTCCGAATATAGAAAATGATATGTCTGTTTCGATCATCTCAACGAGCCCATTGTAATGGTGTAGTCCAAATCATCATTTGACATACTTTTATTTCGTAGAAAATTGCATATTCCTACAAAAACCAATGAGAACACCAAAACTCGTGGAACTCGTTAAATCAAACCCTACAACTATGTTTTATGGTTGATATCATGTTTTGTTGAGCAATAGTTGATGGTATAAAATAGGCATTAAGGACCATCAACAACATCTCATAAGTGATCTTTCTTAGTTTCATTATTAAGCTTTCTAGAGTCTATGCACATCCGCCATCCTATGATGGTGCGTTGAGGGGTTAACTCATTCCTCTCATTATGGACAACAGTCATACCTCCCTTTTTAGGTACGACTTGAATAGGGCTTACCCACTCACTATGCGGCACAACATAAATGATGCCTGTGTGCAATAGTTTTAAAACTTCTTTCTTTACAACATTTCTCATCGCATTATTGAGTCTACGTTGGGGTTCTCTAGATGGTGGAATATTAGGATCTATAGGAATGCGATGGGTGTAAAGAGCACGACTAACTCACTTGAGGTCTTGGAGTGAGTAGCCAAAGGCTGAGTGATGTTTTTCTAGGACTACCATAAGGCGAAGCGTCTACTCCTAAGTGAGTTTATCAATTATAGTGATAGGTGACTCTAGATCGTCTCCTAGAAAAGCATATCTAAGACCAGTTGGTAAAGGTTTAAACTCAATAGGAGGCTTAGGTGGTACTGCAAACTCATCTAAAGGTTCTTCCTTAGAAGGGTCAGCTTCTTCTTCGATGAAGAATCTAGCTTCCTCTTCTAATCTTGGTTTGACTAAAAAGTCTAAGGATGCAGCTCTAAATTCCTCGAGCAGGTCTTCTTATAGATAAGGTTCGGTCCTAGAGTTTAAAGAATGTGAGATGGATAATGGAAATAGAAGTTTCTTGCCTAAGCGAATTTTTAGCTTCCCAGATTGTCCTTCATAGAGAAGTCGTCTAAAAGGTTGTCCTATCAACAGGTTGAATTCCCATATGTCAAAGATATAAATGCTTAAATACACTTGGGTTCCTTCTACTTGGAGGGGTACGATGTGTAGGATTCCTAAACTGGGGATAATATGTCCTAAGAGACTTCTCATGAATTTTATTGTTGGGATTAATGTCATGTCTTGTATTAAATGTTCTGCAGGAGACATAGACATGATGTTTATCCCTACAACTGGATTATAGAGAGCTTTTATTTGATCTGTATTGATTATGTAATAAATTAGAATAGAAGATGAATCTAAGCAGATTATTTTAGTGGAAAGCTCTAATTCTTCTAACCATTCATTACTTATAACTGATACTAATTCTCATGGGGTTCTTCAAGAGGGAATATCTTCAGGGGGATCAAAAGACTCTCTAGAGTTTCTCAGTGGCTTCTTCACAGAGTGATAATTTAAGACGTTTCCAAATTCGGAAAAGAGACCAGGTTCTATGTCTAGCATCAAATCTAGAAATGGAATCTTTTATTTTTCTTTCTCTAGGCATGTGTTAGCTGATGTAGCTGGTGTGTCTGGCGAAGGGTTGGTTTCAGCTAACTAAGGTTGAGGCTCTACTTCTAGGAGGTAATCTAATTTAGTGCGTAGGATTTGATCTAGGATTAATCTTGCTTTCTCAGAAGAGACATGCAAGAAAGATCCTCCTGATGTAGTGTTAAGCAACTTTCTACTTTCTCAACCCAGACCTTTATAAAAATGTTGTAAAAGAATAGGATCTCGTAGACTAAGGTCCGGGCCAGATGCTAAAAGTGTAGTAAATCGATTCCGGGTTGAAGCCAAGGTTTCTTTAGTTTTTTACTTTATAGTAAGAACCTTGACTCTAAGGTCGATGATTTGGGAGATGGGATAGAAATCTAGGCAAAAGTTGGAACGTAAAGATCATGAATCTCCTTGTTGCTTACCTACAGCTCTATTATAGCATTGTCTAGCTTTTCCCTTTAATGAAAAAGGAAATAGCTTCCAATGGAGAGTTTCATCAGATATGCATTCTACACGAAGATAAACACACGTTTGCTCAAAGTATCTAATTTGTAGGTAAGGATTTTCATCTCCTTCTCCTAAAAAGGATAGGCTTTGGACCAATGCAATCAACAGCGGATTCAGCCTATAGCAACATGTTTGGATAGGTTGTGATGACTCGTGTGGCACTAGGCTGGTCTCCGTGCGTGTAGAGAACTAGAGGATAGGAATGGAATTTAAGGTATCCATAAAAAAAAGGTAAGATGTAAGAAAAGGTGAGATAACAGAAAAAGATAAAAGTGTGATACAAGGTAGAGTAAGACAAGGTTATCTAAGCAGACCGTCTTTCTCCCTGACAACGGCACCAGAAATGCTTGTTGATATTAGTTACACATGTTGATATTTGGTAACGCAATCAGGAAATGATCCGCAAGCGCACGGATATCGGTGAGCATTTCACCCGGGAGGTTTTCCAGAGTATCGTATTTATATTTTTACCACTGGAAGAAAGGGTGCATCTGACTAACCAAATCTATTGCTACTATCCCTTTAGGCTACAAAGAATGTTTCTCGATGTGAGCGATGTATAGAGAAGACTACAACCGTAGTCTCGTTCTAACCTTGGTAAGGACGATCTACTGTTCTATTGGGGAAGCTTACGGAATCTAGACACCACAAAGGATGTTCGACCCGCACCTATAAACCCTACCCGTCCTGCTAACAAGATATGGGATACAAAGGTAACTCGGAAATGTCACGTTCCTCGCTACTACCATGGTCCAGCTAGTCAGGGGATATCTATGAGTACCCTAGCTTAAACACCACATTTATGCTAGCAATGATTACTCTAATACTCAACCGGAAGAGGATTAAAGTAAACTCATAAACCAAAGAACAACAAAACAAGAAGTTACTAGAGTTAGAAGTCGAATTACTGAAGAATCTTAGAACCAAGCCTCGGGTTAGGAGACTTGATCCCGCAGGTACAACTCGGAGTAGACACCGACAGGCCGGCCTTCCTCCGATCTACACCTCCACTCTATCTCTCTCAATCTAGTAGAAACTAGAAGATCTATTTCTACTTTACATTGGATGCTAAGCATAAAAAAAATATTATTTAGAGAAGAGGTTTTCCTTCGAGGGCACCCCTCAATCTCTATGATAACTTCTTGTCTTCTCTAGGGGCCAGGGGGGTCTCCTTATATAGTCCTCCTCCTCTATGGGTTTTTGGGTCGGTAGGCGATGTGGTACTACGTTATCCTTGATCCTTTAGGTTGGTGGAACATTGTGTGCGAAGAGCGTCCCGAACAGAGTCCAGGATAGGGCGGGCGCCCAGGGAAAGAGGGCGGGAGCCCTAGGCCTGGCCCCTTTCGGCCTCTGCTTTCTTCCCGTGGCTTCTGGAGTCTTCTAGTTGGTAGAAAATTGCGCGGTGCGTTGATATCTCAATGTAACCCCGACATGTGGGCCTTTCTTCCTTATTTCATGATAACTGTTGACGGTCCTTAAGTATCAAATATAATCATCAAATAAATAAAGAAAAGGATCCAAATGCAACCAACACCTAGACTTAGGGTTTTATCTGACAGAATTCCACGAGTTTTCGTGTTTGTCTATTTCTACAGGGGGTTATCAGGAAATAAGGAAGAAAGGCCCACATGTCAGGATTACATAGAGATATCAACGCATCGCGCAATTTTCTACCATCTAGAAGACTCCAGAAGCCACGAGACCGAAGCGGAGGCGAAACGGGGCCAGGACCTGGGCGCCCGCCCAGTTTCCTTGGGCGCCCGCCCACCTGCCGAGCCCAATCAGGACTCTTTCTCTCAGGAGATCTCCACCGACCTATTGGATCCAGAATAACGTAGTACCACCTCGCCTACCGACCCAAAATCGCATAGAAGGGGAGGACTATATAAGGAGACCCCCCTGGCCCCTGGAGAAGACATGAAGAAATTATCATAGAGATTGAGGGGTGCCCTCGAAGGAAAACCTCTTCTCTAAATAATATTTCTTTTTAGGCTTAGCAACCAATGTAAAGTAGAAATAGATCTTCTAGTTTCTACTAGATTGAGAGAGATAGAGTTGAGGTGTAGATCGGAGGAAGGCCGGCCTGTCGGTGTCTACTCCGAGTTGTACCTGCAGGATCAAGTCTCCTAACCCGAGGATTGCTTCTAAGATTCTTCAGCAATTCGACTTCTAATTACTAGTAAGTTCTTGTTTTATTGTTCTTTGGTTTATGAGTTTACTTTAATCCTCTTCCGGTTGAGCATTAGAGTAATCACTTGCCAGCGTAAACGTGGTGTTTAGGCTAGGGTACTCATAGATATCCCCTGACTAGCTAGACCGTGGTAGTAGCGAGGAACGTGACATTTCTGAGTTACCTTTGCAGATCACGTCTTATTAGCAGGACGGGTAGGTTTATAGGTGCGGGTCGAACATCCTTTGTGCTGTCTAGATTCCGTGAGCCTCCCCAATAGAACAGTAGATCATCCTTACCAAGGTTAGAACGAGACCACGGTTGCAGTCTTCTCTATATATCACTCACATCGAGAAACATTCTTTGTAGCCTAAAGGGGTAATAGCAATAGATTTGGTTAGTCAGATGCACCCTTTCTCCCAGTGGTAAAAATATAAATACGATACTCTGGAAAATCTCCCGGGTGAAATGCTCACCGATATCCGTGCGCTTGCGGATCATTTTCTAATTGCGTTACCAAATATCAACAAGCATTTCTGGCGCCGTTGCCGGGGAGAAAGACGGTTTGCTGAGATAACTTTGAGTCTTGCTATTATCTTGTATTATACTTTTATACTTTTATTCTTTTATCTTTTTATTTTTATCTTTATGGATAACCTAAATTCCATACCTATTATTAAATTCTTTGCACCTTCGGAGACCAGCCATAGACCATGGGAGTCAACACGTCCTGCCCCTAATTATGATCTGTGTCCGGAGTTGATTGCAATAGGTCAAAACCAACCCTTTTCTATAGCCGAGGTCCTATCTTTTAATCAAGAAGATAATGCACTTTTAGCTACACCTAGGGAATCTATTAATCTTTCTATACATTTTGGTTTAGACCTAGCCCAACAAGACCATGATTTTTCTCGATATTTTTACATTGGTCTTAATCATATAACCATTGGTAGAGTCTTTCTTTCTTTATCTATTAGTAAAGGAAGGTACGTCTTCATTTGTGGACATCCTTCTCGTACTAGTCTTCATAGAAAAATTTTAGAGATAGAGAAGGAATCATCTCCCATACAAGGAGAGGAAGTTTCAATAGCTGATTTCCAAACATTTCAATCCCATGATTCGGCTATCCAACCCATCCTTAAGCTTAATAGATTCTACTAAGCTCTTTCTCTTGAACCTCCCGATAATCCTATGAATCTCTCTAGACATCCCATGCATAAGAAGGAGGATCGAGAAGAGCAACATCAATGGCTAAAGAGCATTAAAAACACATGTGCTATCACCATTGAATGGATAAATAAAACAAACTTGAGAGACAATCCTAGAGGAATTTTAAGTATTCATGAAGAATCATCCTTGGAGTTTGAGAATGAGAGAAACAACAGTGAGCATGGAAGTTATTTCATAAATACCTTACCAAGTCCTTGCTCATATAAAACATCTCCCCAATCAATTGGTCTCTCCATCCTTACCACATTTGGGATCTCCAACCCCCTCTTCTTTTCTATTTATAAAAACTTTAAAAGGGCGGTTGTCGATGCATATGTCTATAAAAAATATTGCAGATCTCGTTGGGTTGATCTTGATATAGGTAGGTGTTGGAGGGGAAACCACTTCACCAACATAACTTGATGGTTTCCCAAGGATAAGCTTAGCGTCCTTAAACAAGCACTTATCAGATCGTAACATGAACTTTTAATTATTTGCAACACTGCCTTGTGTATTGAGCATATTGAGATATTCCTTTGGGTATTCTTGCCACTAACCTTTCCAGGATTGCAGCAAGAAGATCGGATGAATGACAAGCACAAGGTATGTCCAACCAACCATCATACAACATTGAATTAAATTCATCCAAACTTGAATTTTGCAAAATTCAAGCTTGGGGGAGTACTTTACATAAAAACATCCTTTGCCATGTTGCTATGTTGGTTGTCTTTACCTTTGAGACATGCTGGATTTGTTAAATACTAGTCACACTACTTCATCTCCATTTGAGTAGATCTCTATAAATGCCATCATGCTACCTATGTTTATCTTAAGTAAGTGTTGGTTTTGAAGTACTGGACATACTTCCATTGGCATTTAAATTAAGCGTGGTGCTTAGGTTAAATAGCCTTCCTTAATCTGATTAGACATGGAGTCTAGTTTGGTTATTGAACTAAAAACTGCTTGTGTAGACATTGGTATATCAATTTGGGAAGTCCTGAGATACAAACTCACATTGGAGATAAAGGAGACACATGAAATTTAATGACTTGCACAAGGAAGACATAGCTCACTCATCATAAAGAGATGATCCATGGAAGGTGCCACAACCACGATGCACAACCGCTAAGAAAGGAAAGCTTCCACAAGGTGATACTATACCATCACTCTTCAATTAAGGTAACATCTTAAGGTACTTGACTATCGCTTTTATAAGCTTCTCCTTGGTTCTAGCATTCACAAATAAAGAGACAAACATGTATGATCTGTAACTCCAAATTAACCAACTCAATTAATTCAACATGTTTAGTCCTTTAATCTTTGTTCTTAGTACTACCTTCGTGACCCCACACTCCTAATCATATAAGCTAAAGTATTGCACATTCAATCTTTGGAAGATATAAACAAAACATAAATATAGATAGATTATCTTTCCACTAGGTTGAGCCATCTGATCTAACAAATGTTTTAAATGCTACACTCATGATCCATCAACTTTGTCTTGCTCACTATGCTTAAGGTTAGAGAAGAACAAATACACTTTTGGTTTTGTTGGTGTTTTCCACCAACAGGGCCCATGCACTTGATCTCTGCCTTGTCTCTATGAGCAGGTACACTTCGAACAAAACCTGAAGGAGTTTTACAATTCCCAGATTCCATCAAGTGAAGAACCGGGATCTACGAGCACAAACACAATGGAGATCGGACACTTAGTTTCCCAAAGGAAATATTGAAGAACCTCTGTGTCCGAGTTGGTACCTTGTACACTCCAGCAAACTTCGTGGTGATAGAGACTGGTATTGAGGAGAGGGCACCCATCATCTTAGGGAGGCCATTCCTAAACACCAGAGCTGTCATCTACGCTAATGCTGCCAAGATCAGTATCTACATCAAGGGGGAAAAGGAGACTTTCCTTCAAGAACAAGACTACACAAACTTCAGAGCAATCCCGACATGAACCAAGGAAGAGGACCAACAGGAGGAACAGGAACAAGCAAATGTGGACCGAGTCAGCTAAGATGGTCACTGCAGTTCAAGGAGGTCAAGATCGTCGACTCAAGTCACCTTTCGTGATCAAGAAGGACGACCCTGGTGTTCCAAGCATTGAGTGCACAATCAACAGATACTTTTTCAGAAGACACTCTACGACACCAGATCTAGCGACAACATAATGGCCGCAGTCACTTACCAGCTCCTGCATGGAACCATGCCCCTACAACCAATATACATTCAACTCCAGATCATTTTCATTGACATGGGAGAAGACGAGTATGATCCACCCACCATCCTTGGAAGACCATTCCTCAACACTATCAAAGCCATCATCTATATTGGAACCGGAGAAGTCCACATACATTTCCCCTCTGAGAAGGTACGCCACTACTTTAATGATTCTAACTATATAGTTGAAGATTCTTAGCAGGTCAGGACAAGAAGAAGACAACGCAACCGCAACCAGAGGGGGCAAATCATCAAGGACGGATGGGTAGACTACGAAGGAGAAGTGATAAGGTCTGAAGACATATAGCTTGAACAGAACTGTCCTGAGGAGACTGTAGCATCGAGTCAAAGAGAGAAGATAGTTATACATGAAGAGGAGGCGCCACCGGAACCACCGACTACGCCATCCAGCAAATCCCAGGACAACTGAGAAAATGGAGAGTCCCGTTCGGAGGACTTAAAAATACCGAACGCCTTGCCAAGAGGTAAACTTGGTAGTTATCCTTTCCCTTTCAATTATTTAGTTAATCAGGTTCATGCTATCTTGAAAAGAAAATAAAAATGTTAAAAAATAGTAAGCCCCATGTGAGTATGCTCATGGCATAAAACCCATAAGTACATTCACTGTGGTGGCATAAAAATAAAATAAATAAGTTTTCATCTTACAATAAAAAAATATAAAAATAAGAAGTGCATGATTCTACTAAATAAGTAACATTTATTGAGGAGGCTCAATATGATAAAGGCTAGATATTTATGCTAACACTTAACCAGTTCCACAAAGCTTTGTTGTCTATTTGAGCTCCACAGAATTCAAGGATCAAAGAAGACTAGCAGACGGAGGACATCCTAATCGATGTCAGGGTGCTGCCGACATTCAAATACACCTCCACCACCTGCTAGCTACATCAGAAGAAATTATGTCAAAATCCAGCTTGGGGGAGAGCACCCCCATTTATCCAGCTAAGTGTTTCTACTCGCGTTTATACTTTACTCAAATAATAAAAGATGCATAATCATGAAAACCCAAATAAAGATTTTGTGCTTTTATATATATATATATATCTTTGCTTAGTTTGCTAAATAAATAAATAAATAAAGTTTGCTATGAACACTCATGATAAACTCTCACATGGAAATGATGAATAGTTGCTCTGCAATGACTAGTTCTTAAAATTGAAATCTCTCTCGAGTTTAGGCATGACTGTTATGAAGTAAGATTTGCTCTAAACCTGAACTTGTGGGAAGAGTACTTGATCTAAAGTCTAAGTCGTTAGTGGATATGATATGGGAAGGTTGAGCTGCTGTTTATCTGTTCCTAGAGATGCTAGAATTCTGGAGAATTTTATCTTTGAAAAATCTTTAAAATATCACATGATGAGTTCCTGTATGATGAGAGTTTAAAATCCTACCACAGCCATATATACATGCTTATTAGACTTTGAGCCACACATTTACTTTTTACTGCTTATGAGCATTGAGTGTGGTCAAGCTGTGTAGACCCTTAGGAGCTTGTCATGTGGTTAAAATCAAGATTCACTTGCACGTTCACTCATACATGCTACTTCTACTCCGGAAGTACCATCCACATATATCCACTCATTTCCATCTCCACATTCACCCGAAATTATTCTACTCCTAATCCAGGAGAGAATAGCCAAAAATATTTTCCTATCCCTGTTATTCCCTGTGAAATAAATGCTCGAGTTATCTTGGTTACTACCACTTGCTATATTATTTCAGGAGATGAGTGCTCTAGAAAAAAAAAGAAAAAGTTGTGGAATTCTGTCAGATAAAACCCTAAGTCTGGGTGTTGGTTGCATTTGGATCCTTTTCTTTATTTATTTGATGACTATATTTGGTACTTAAGGACCGTCAACAACTCCCCCAAGCTTACCTCTTGCTCGTCCCTGAGCAAGGATGGACTCAAGAGTTTCTGTAGTTGTTTTATGCCTTAAAGATACACATGCGTTTAAACCAGATCTCATCTCTAGGTTAGGGTAAACTGTTAAGATTAAAACTTACTCATATTACCTTCCACCATGGGGCTTGCTACCATCACTTGTGTCTTGAGCAGTTAAAAGATAGAACGGTCAAGTCAAGCGCCATGTCTCTTATTCTTGATCAGCTATAGCTCTAGAGGTTTTTGTAGATTTTCAAATAAAACTCAGAGATTCTTGTATGACTCTCTCGGATCTGTCTTTTATGGTATTTATGGATCCTTACCATGGTAATGGTGTATGCCTTCTCTAAAAGTATGTAGTATTTGTGGTATGAGGCATAGTGATATTGCCTTCTCTCTCACCCTATTCTAATAAGGTTTTGATATCTGGAGCTCATAGGTGGGAGACAGCTAATACATACTTACAAGACATTTATTGCATAGTCAAACCATGGATCCAGAGAAACAAGTCAATAAGTCAAATCAAGATGTGCATGTGTGACGAATGAATGGTGTATGGTGATGGTGGTGATAACAATGGTGAAAGTCTAATTCTACTTTTGCTCTTTTAAGGGGATACATACCTTTCTTGCACTTTGAAGCTTTTTGAGGAGAATGAGATGCTCTATATTTTCTTTTTCTTTCCTCTCAGGTGGGTATCTTGTACCCCTAATTCTACTGTCGGACACTTGTCCATTTTTACCTCTCGTCTCACTTTTTCTTTTCTTCGAGGTTCCTGGCACTTGCCCCTTTTTATTTCCTCGTATTATTTTTTTTCTCTTTTTTTAGAGCACTCATCTCCTGAAATAATATAGCAAGTGGTAGTAACAAAAATAACTGGAGCATTTATTTCATAGGGAATAACATGGATAGGATAATGTTTTTGGCTATTCTCTCCCGGATTAGGAGTAGAATATTTTTGGGTGGATCTGGAGATGGAAATGAGTGGATGTATGTGGATGCGTACTTCCGGAGAAGAAGCAGCATATACGAGTGAACATGCAAGTGAATCTTGATTTTAACCACATGACAAGCTCCTAAGGGTCTACACAGCTTGACCACACTCAATGCTCATAAGCAGTAAAAAGTAAATGTTTGGCTATAAGTCTAATAAGCATGTATATATGGCTGTGGTAGGATTTTAAACTCTCATCATACAGGAACTCATCATGTGATATTTTAAAGATTTTTTCAAAGATAAAATTCTCCAGAATTCTAGCATCTCTAGGAACAGATAAACAGCAGCTCAACCTTCCCATATCATATCCGTTAACAACTTAGACTTTAGATCAAGTACTCTTCCCACAAGTTTAGGTTTAGAGCAAATCTTACTTCATAACAGTCATGCCTAAAATTGAGAGAGATTTCAATTTTAAGAACTAGTCATGGCAGAGCAACTATTCATCATTTCCATGTGAGAGTTTATAATGAGGGATCATAGCAAACTTTATTTATTTATTTATTTAGCAAACTAAGCAAAGATATATATATAAAAGCACAAAATCTCTATTTGGGTTTTCATGATTATGCATCTTTTATTATTTGAGTAAAGTATAAACGCGAGTAGAAACACTTAGCTGGATAAATGGGGGTGCTCTCCCCCAAGCTGGATTTTGACGTAATTTCTTCTGATGTAGCTAGCAGGTGATGGAGGTGTATTTGAAAGTCGGCAGCACCCTGACAGCGATTAGGATGTCCTCCGTCTACTAGTCTTCTTTGATCCTCAAATTCTGTGGAGCTCAAATAGACAACAAAGCTTTGTGGAACTGGTTAAGTGTTAGCATAAAATCTCTTTGCCTTTATCATATTGATCTTCCTCCTAATAAATGTTATTTATTTAGCAGGAGCATGCACTTATTATTATTTTTATATTTTTATTGTAAGATGAAAACATATTTATTTTATGCCACCACAGTGAATGTACCTATGGGTTTATGCCATGAGCATACTCACATGAGGCTTAACATTTTTTTTATTTTCTTTTCGAGATGATATGAATCCGATTAACTAAGCAAACTATTTTAAATAATTGAAGGCAAAAGGATAACTACCAAATTTACCTCTTGGCAAGGCGTTCGGTGTTTATAAGTCCTCCGTACGGGACTCTCCATTTTCTCAGTTGTCCTGGGATTCACTGGATGGCATAGTCGGTGATTCCGGTGGCGCCTCCTCTTCGTGTATAACTATCTTCTTTGTCCACACCTGACTCGGTGCTACGGTCTCCTCAGGACAGTTCTGTTTAAGCTGTATGTCTTCAGACCTTATCACTTCTCCTTCGTAGTCTACCCATCCGTCCTTGATGATTTGCCTCCTCTGGTTTCGGTTGCGTTGCCTTCTTCTCATCCTGATCTGCTTAGAATCTTCAACTATATAGTTAGAATCATTAAAGTAGTGGCGTACCTTCTCAAAGGGGAAGTGCATGTGGACTTCTCCGGTTCTAATGTAGATGATGGCCTTGATAGTGTTGCGGAGCGGTCTTTCAAGGATGGTGGGTGGATCATATTCGTCTTCTCCCATGTCAATGTCCTGAAAATCATCTGGAGCTGAATGTATATTGGTTGTAGGGGTATGGTTCCATAGTGACTGCGGCCATTATGTTGTCGTCAGATCCTGTGTCGTAGAGTGTCTTCTGAAAAGAGTATCCATTGATTGTGCACTCGATGCTTGGAACACCAAGGTCGTCCTTCTTGATCAGGAATGGTGACTTAAATCGATGATCTTGACCTCCTTGAGCTGCAGTGACCATCTTAGCTGGCTCGGTCCACATTTGCTTGTTCCTATTCCTCCTGTTGGTTCTCTTCCTTGGTTCATGTCGGAACTGCACTGAAATTTGTGTAGTCTTGTTCTTGAAGGTAAACGTCTCCTTCCTCCCCTTGATGTACAAACTGATCTTGGCAGCACTAGCGTAGATGACAGCTCTCGCGGTGTTCAGGAATGGCCTCCCTAGGATGATGGGTGGCCTCTCATCCGTACCAGTCTCTATCACCACGAAGTCTGCTAGGGTGTACAAGGTACCAACTCGGACGCAGAGGTTCTTCAATATTTCCTTTGGGAAACTGAGTGTCCGATCTGCAAGCTGAGTAGTTAGGCCTCTGTTGATTCCAACCTTGATTTTGTTGAGGACGGTTGTAGTAGTAGTTGTTGTTGATGTAATTTACGTCCTCAAGCATCTCAGGGCAGTGATTGCCTGAGTGTCTAGTATCTCCAGTGTGTTTGTGCTCGTAGATCTAGGTTCTTCAGTTGGTGGAGTCTGGGAGTTGTAAAACTCCTTCGTATTATGCTCGAAGTGTTCCTGCTCATAGAGACAAGGCAGAGATCAAGTGCATGGGCTCTGTTGGTGAGAAACACCAACAGAACCAAAAGTGTATTTGTTCTTCTCTAACCTTAAGCATAGCGAGCAAGACAAAGTTGATGGATCATGAGTGTAGTATTTGAAACATTTGTCACATCAGATTGCTCAACCCTATCGAAAGATAATCTATCTATGTATATGTATTTTTCTTTATATCTTCCCAAAGATTGAATGTGCAACATTTTAGCTTATATGATTAGGAGTGTGGGATCACGAAGGTAGTACTAAGAACAAAGATTAAAGGACTAAACATGTTGAATTAAATTGGGTTGGTTAATTTATGTTTGTCTCTTTATTTTATGTGAATGCCAGAACCAAGGAGAAACTTATAAAAGTGATAGTCAAGTACTTTAAGATGTTACCTTAATTGAAGAGTGATGGTATAGTATCACCTTGTGGAAGCTTCCCATTCGTAGCAGTTGTGCATCGTGTTTGTGGCACTCTTTGTCTTGTTCCATGGATCATCTCTCTATGATGAATGAGCTATGTCCTTCTTGTGCAAATTGTTAAACTTTATGTGTCTCCTTTGTCTCCAATGTGAGTTTGTATCTCAGGACTTCCTAGGTTGATATTGGAAGTTTTCCTGCAGGGGTTAGTCCGACAAAATATACCAATGTCTACACAAGTTGTTTTTAGTTCAATAACCGAACTAGACTCCATGTCTAATCAGATTAAGGAAGGCTGTTTAACCTAAGCACCATGCTTAATTTAAAAGCGAATAGAACTATGTGCAGTACTTCCAAACTAACACTTACTAGGATAAACAAAGGTAGCGTGATGGCATTTATAGAGATCTACTCAAGTGGAGGTAAAGTAGTGTAATTAGTATTTAACAAATTGAGCAAGTCTCAAAGGTAAGGACAACCAACATAGCAATATGGCAAATGATGTTTTTATGTAAATTACTCCCCCAAGCTTGAATTTTGCAAAATTCAAGTTTGGATGAATTTAATTCAATGTTGTGTGATGGTTGGTTGGACATACCTTGTGCTTGTCATTCATCCGATCTTCTTGCTTCAATCCTAGAAAGGTTAGTGGCAAGAATACCTGAAGGAATATTTCTACAATTATCTTATATGCTAAATACACAAGGCAATGTTGCAAGTAATTAAAAGTTCATGTTATGATCTGATCAGTGCTTGTTTTAGGACACTAAGCTTGTCCTTGGGAAACCATTAATCAACTCAACAAGATCTGCAATATTTATTATAGACATATGCTTCGACAACCACCCCTTTAAAATTTTTATAAATAGAAAGGAAGAGGGGGTTGGAGATCTCAAATGTGGTGATAGCACATAGATTTTTAATGCCCTCTAGCCATTGATGTTGCTCTTCTTGATCCTCCTTATGGTCTTGGTGACTCTTATGCATGGGATGTCTAGAGAGGTTCATAGAATTGTCAGGAGGTTCAAGAGAAAGAGCATAGTAGAAATTATTAAGCTCAAGGATAGGATGGATAGCCGAATCATGGGATTGAAATGTTTGGAAATCGGCTATTGAAACTTCCTTTCCTTGTGTGGGAGATAATTCCTTCTCTATCTCTAGGAATTTTTTATGAAGACTAGTACAAGAAGGATGTCCACAAATGAAGACATACCTTGCTTTACTAATAGATAAAGAAAGAAAGACTCTACCAAAGGTTATATGATTAAGACCAATGTGAAAATATCAAGAAAAAACATGGTCTTGTAGGGCTAGGTTTAAACCAGAATTTATAGAAAGATTAAAAGATTCCCTAGGTGTAGCTAAAAGTTCATTATCTTCTTGATTAAAAGATAGGACCTCGGCTATAGAAAAGGGTTGGTTTTGACCTATTGCAATCAACTCCGGACACAGATCATAATTAGGGGCAGAACTTGTTGACTCCCATGGCCTATGGCTGGTCTCCGAAGGTGCAAAGAATTCAATAATAGGTATGGAATTTAAGTTATCCATAAAGATAAAAATAAAAAGATAAAAGAATAAAAGTATAAAAGTATAATACAAGATAATAGCAAGACTTAAAGTTATCTCAGCAAACCGTCTTTCTCCCCGGCAACGGCGCCAGAAATGCTTGTTGATATTTGGTAACACAATCAGGAAATGATCCGCAAGCGCACGGATATCGGTGAGCATTTCACCCAGGAGGTTTTCCAGAGTATCGTATTTATATTTTTACCACTAGAAGAAAGGGTGCATCTGACTAACCAAATCTATTGCTACTATCCCTTTAGGCTACAAAGAATGTTTCTCGATGTGAGCGATGTATAGAGAAGACTACAACCGTAGTCTCGTTCTAACCTTGGTAAGGATGATCTACTGTTCTATTGGAGAAGCTTACGGAATCTAGACACCACAAAGGATGTTGGACCCGCACCTATAAACCCTACCCGTCCTGCTAACAAGATATGGCATACAAAGGTAACTCAAAAATGTCACGTTCCTCGCTACTACCACGGTCCAGCTAGTCAGGGGATATCTATGAGTACCCTAGCCTAAACACCACGTTTACGCTAGCAATGATTACTCTAATACTCAAGCAGAAGAGGATTAAAGTAAACTCATAAACCAAAGAACAATAAAACAAGAACTTACTAGAAATAGAAGTCGAATTACTGAAGAATCTTAGAAGCAAGCCTCGGGTTAGGAGACTTGATCCCGCAGGTACAACTCAGAGTAGACACCGGCAGGCCGGCCTTCCTCTGATCTACACCTCCACTCTATCTCTCTCAATCTAGTAGAAACTAGAAGATCTATTTCTACTTTACATTGGATGCTAAGCCTAAAAAGAAATATTATTTAGAGAAGAGGTTTTCCTTAAAGGGCACCCCTCAATCTCTATGATAACTTCTTGTCTTCTCCAGGGGCCAGGGGGTCTCCTTATATAGTCCTCCTGCTCTATGCGTTTTTGGGTCGGTAGGCGATGTGGTACTATGTTATCCTTGATCCTTTAGGTCGGTGGAACATTGTGTGCAAAGAGAGTCCTGAACAGAGTCCAGGACAGGGCGGGCGCCCTGGGCCTGGCCCCTTTCGGTCTCTGCTTTCTTCCCGTGGCTTCTGGAGTCTTCTAGATGGTAGAAAATTGCGCGGTGCGTTGATATCTCTATGTAACCCCGACATGTGGGCCTTTCTTCCTTATTTCCTGATAACCCTCTGCAGAAATAGACAAACACCAAAACTCGTGGAATTGTGTCAGATAAAACCCTTAGTCTGGGTGTTGGTTGCATTTGGATCCTTTTCTTTATTTATTTGATGATTATATTTGGTACTTAAGGACCGTCAACAACACACACGAAAAAATCAAAGAGAAATAATCCACAAGTGCACGGATATCGGTGAGCACTTCACCTAAGATATAAGTCCAGAGTATCGTATTTATTTTCTTACCACTAGGAGAAAGCGTGCAAAAGACTAACCTTTTATCCTACCTACTACCGACCGGTTGCAAGACAAGATAGCGAGTGTTGACACTTACTAACACCACTTGGATACTAGGTTGTCATCCCCAGCATGGTGCTAGAGTGTACAAATGTATTTATGAATATGGAGGCTCTCTAGAAAATAATCTATTCTATCCACAAGCGCACAGATAAAATACCTCAGTGTAGCATTTCACTAGGAAAAGTATTCCGGGTATCGTTATTTATATTTTACTTAAGAGAATGGCAAAAGTGAAAACAGGGATAAAATCTAACAAGGCATAAACTAGAGATAAACATGCAAGAACATGATTACTAATGAGGAACTCATCACACAGTCACTTGCTTTGGCAGGGGGTAAACCATAAAATAAAGATAATGAAATATAAGCTCATGGGTAAATAACACAGCGATTAGAAATAGACTACTCCTCATATATGTAAGGTGACGTTGGATTAGCTAGAGAATGGATTCTGAGTATCTACTATCTACTAAATCACAATCTACTCTAGTTATCTACAAGATCATATATAGCACAAAAGACTCTTTATTCATGTATAAGGAATATTGCTAAAGTAAATGAGAACATAGCAAGACTCACTCCGCAATACAAATTCTGTCTGTCCTATCAACAGAGGGTGGACTATATAAGAATCAATGAAGCTGTCACCATCGCGAACTACCACACGACCCAGCCAATAGGATATATTTGCAGGTAAATAATATCTAAGCACCATGCCCACATATAATCTACCACTTAGCTCCCTTGAGTCAAGAGCTAAGCGTTTCGCAAACTTATACATAAACTCATTATCAATCATAACTATATCAAATATAGAACTAGAGCAAACTAAGAGCATAATAAATATAGATATAATGCAATTAGAATAAAGTAGTAGAGAAAGATATGAAATAATACCAATCTTTATTGATGAACATCCGAAATCCACAGCGCTAGGCTCTACTTCTCTAATTCTAACTAATCAATCCTATAGAACTTGAAGGAATTGGGAGTAGCTAGTTCTAATTCTCTACGGGAGAGAAATTCCTAAACTCTAACTTTGATGGCTTCCTCTGATAATGATTTCTCCTCCTCCTCCCGTAGGGTGGAGAGGCTTTGCTTATATTGCCCCCTCAGATGAATTTGGGCCGTTGGATCAAACCAACATTAATCGCATGGTTATTCTTGAAGATTAAAGGTAGTGGAGCACGATCCAGGAGACGGAGCTTGATTGCCTGCTGCAGGTGGGCGGGCGCCCAAGGGGGTTGGGCGGGCGCCCTACCCCCAGGCCCGTTCGGCCTCCCATTCGTTCCCATGGCTTCTAGATTCTTCTAGATTAAGGAAAATTGCGCGGCACGTAATTATCTCGTTGTAAACCTGACATGTGAGCCTTCTCTCCATATTTTTTGATAACCCCCTGTAGAAATAGACAAACACCAAAGCTCGTGGAATTCTGTCAGATAAAACCCTAATTCTAGATGTTTGGTGCATATTGACCCTTTTTCATGTTTAGTTGACGGTTAAATTTAGTACTTAAGGACCGTCAACAAACTCCCCCAAGCTTACCCTTTGCTCGTCCCTGAGCAAACACCTAAACTCAGATGGATCAGGAGTTGCTTCAATGTTTTCTTTCCTGACAGGCACACATGCTTTCACATGAAAATTCTCCCAGATTAGAGTAAAGTGTCATGGAGCTTGGTACCTGCACTTAAATCTTAAGTAATCGAAAGACCAAAAAATTAAGTCAAGCACTATTCCTCCAGTCTATACTTCACCTTTGTTCTGGAGTTTTGCATACGTTTTCAAAAATAAAACTCAGAGTTCCCAGCTATGTTACTCTCAAATCTCTCTATATATGGTATTATATGGTATTTGTGGATCCTTACCAAAAATGTCACTTACCTATAACTAAGGGAATAGCTCATACATATGTTGTCTAATCGAGCCAAGGATCCAAAGGAACTCAACATATAATTAAATCAAGATGTGCATGTGTGGTGGAGTAAATGATAGTAATGGTGAAAATATAAGTAATGATAAAAATTACTTCTCATTGCTCCTCATATTGCTATCTCTCCTCCTCTTGATCTTTGCTTTGGGAGAACATGGGCTATCTTTTTATTTTCTCTTTTTTTCAGGTGGGTAGTAAATACCCCTAATTCTACTGTAGGACACTTGTCCATTTTTTCCGCTCAGGTGGGCATCTTTGTACCCCTAATTCTACTCCGGACACTTGTCCATTTTTACCTCTTGTCTCACACTTTTTCTTTCTTTTTCGAGGTTCCGGGCACTTGCCCCTTTTTATTTCCTCGCATATATTTGCATAACCCATGCCTCTTCTGCATTGAATCTTTTTGGAGAGAGAGAATAACAACACTTGGGACAATGAGTGATAATATTTTTAGCAATTTTAATGAATGGTGGTGGATGGTGTAGTAGATGTGTGCAAGTGAGAATCTTAATTTAACCACATGAAAAGCTCCTAAGGGTCTACACAGCTCGATCAAACTCAATGTGAATATTTGTAGCAAAAGATGTTATAGCAAGTATGGCTGTGGTAGGAATTTTGTCATGCTAGGAACTCATCATGTGATCTTCAAGTTTTCAAAATAAATCTCCAGAACTTAGTGTAGTAAAAACAGGATAAACAGCAGCTCAAACTTTATATCATGTCCTTCTCTTACCTAGACTTTAGTTTTAGGCTCATGCTCCCATAGATATTAAATTTCAGGTTTTAGTAATTCTTGGGAGAACTCTAATTTGAAAGCTAGGTACTTGCAAATAAGCAAACAGAGCAACTGTTCATCATTTCCATCGTGCATCTTTTTAATCTTTTTATTTTCCCAGAGACTAACACTTAGCAGATAAATAAAGCACACTTATCTACACACTCTTTTTATTTTGTTTTCATGTTCATAGAATGCAGTAAATTAAAGCAAGAAAATATTTATTGAAGATTTTTTTATGAAATAAATAAAACACTAAAACTGAAAAGAATAAATAAGATAAGCGAATAAAAACTTACTTGATAAAACAGGGAGAAACTCCCCCAAGCTGGATGTGGTTGTCGGTCTTACCCAATGTTCCAGAATCACATCATGGTGGTGATGTTGTCGCTCATTGAAGTACTGTCTTGTCTCAGTTCTTGTACTGCAGCGGCATGGTCTTGGTTCCACTTTTGTTGTTATTCCAGGAGTTGTCCATGTTCTGTTTGCATATTCTGGATGTCGAGTAGGGTGTTGTTCGTATGGGTGAAGAAGGCGTCGGCCTCTTGGTAGTAGTCGTTCGTGAAAGCATAAGAGAAGTCGGAGTACCGTCCTGCATCGAATTGGGGCTGGGGCCTGGACCCTGAAGCTCCATATGGATCAGTGGAGTACCTGCCTGTACGGAAAGGCGGGTTTGTCCACTGGTGATCTTGGCCCTCCGGCCACGTCTCCTGTGTTGGCTCCTGCGGATGAGCATGTCGAACCCATGGGTCCCGAAGGACTCGGGGGTTGTAGTCGTGGTAATGCAGGTGCGCTGCTTCTTTCGTCCCGGGATCAGCTCCATACCAGGTGTGTTCTTGATGGGTGGTCATCCTTTCGGATGCCACTCGCTGTGGAGCTCTTTGGTTTACCGGTGCCACTACAATCTCAATCAAATAATTTTGAACGACATAGAGGCCAAGGTTTGGGTTAGGTAACCGAATCTTGTCTTTATTATCGTATAACATATACATTATGTTCCCCTCTTTTTTCAGCATCCGAGCTTGCCTAAATGTGTTATAGCCATGATAAATTCGTAATTCATAATTCATCAATGAATTCCAATGACGAATTTTCTAGCAAGTTAAGACTAGAGGCTAGACGAGTGATGAGTGAAGTACAACCGACAGGTCCCTGAAGACTAGGTATAGTAAGCCAATGAGAAACCAAAAGAGTAACACATGAAGTGGGTATTTTATTTATAGCAGCATAAAGAAGTTGTAAGTCTCCTACTCTTACTTTTCTAATATCATCACGATGGAAAAGATTGTACCCGAGCCATTTGTGGAACATCCTAAGAGTGGGGTGTTCCATGTCGCTGGTTCGGGCTTGACTATAAAACTCATCCCTAGATATCTCTCCTAGAACTGGTGCCTCTCAAAATTGGGCAAGTCGGAGTCAATGTCCAGGATGCATCTTGAAGAGAAACCGAGATGGTCGCTCAATTCTCTCCAAGACAACATAATGTCCTGTTTGAACATCCGAAAAGCGATTCCGCCCTCACAATATTGTAAAGTACAAAGAAATTCAAGGGTGAGAAGACGGGAACCGAGCTCAGTCATGTCCCAAAAATTTGTCCATCCCACCATCTGGAAAATCAAGTCAAATTTGGTATCCATACCTGTTTCTTGTAGCAGGATAGGATCAAGATTGGGGGTGCGAATGAAATCCTTGTTATTCAGCTGCTGGAAAACTTCCTTCTCCCTACGGGTCTTCGGTCCAAGATCTCCTGTCTTGAGGAGGATCTTGACTTGTGTACCTGACAAAGACGATGAAGCTTGTTGGGGCGTCGTGTCGACGCTCATTTCTCACTAGTGTGAGGAGTGTCGGGATGAACTCCTTGTACCTATGCTCTTGAGGGTCTTGCCCGCGTTCTTTACCTTCTTGAACATCCTGTAGACAAAAGTTGACACAAACACAACAAGTGGAAAAATGTTAAAGGCCAGCTGTCCAAAATATCAGTAGTCCAAGGGTTAGTTGTCCGAAATAGGTTTTAATTTTTGCGGTACTTCCCCCTAAAAAACTTTTTAATTTCGCTTTGGACAGTAGGGTCACTATTTAACAATCAATCTTGCTCTTTTACTCAAAAACTACCAACCTCTCTTCCACTCTTCTCTTCCCCTCTACTCTCCTTCTCACTTCACTACTAGAGCTCCTCCAGAAACCGAGAACTGAAGTGTGCGTGGGTTTTCTCGAATGCTTGTGTGATGGAGATGAAGGCAGGAGGTGGCAATTTATAGGAGGAAGGGGGGACAGGGCAGGCGCCCACTTCTGGTGGGCGGGCGCCCACTTCTGGTGGCTATCCTGGCTGCCCTTTCTCTATTCCCTCCTTTGCTTAGTCTTTATGCCAAAAATTGATTCATGGGTGGTGGTTGGACGGTGGAAGTTGTCTGGTGAGTGGAGATATGTTGGTGGATCAAATCATGTGATGGGATGTGTGTGAGGTGTGGTGTATGACATGTGGGACCCAAGGAGTGTGGGTCATGCTTCTAGAAGGTTGCTATAATATAATGCAGAAAAAACTATTAAAATTTGAAACTTATTGAAAATGATCATGGAAAAATATTTTTGCGCGTCCACAATATTTAATAAATGTGGGTTGTTACACACCATAAACATTATTTATATGGGGCTTTTGATTATTGTAATAATGCTATGAATGAATATGACTAATGCAACAATTAATTATGTAAGAATTTAAATGATGTGGATAAATACCGATTTACATCCCGGTGAGGGTTTGGGATTTTTAGGTCCCCCAAGCTGGACCTCCAAATCTTTTAATCTTCTGAATTACCTTCCTCCGGAGATGGTGTCTCCAGTGGTTCTTGTAACAGAACCGCCCAAATTATAAGAGATTAAGCCTAATGGTGACCATTTGCACAGTCAAACCATCGAACTTAAGCCCATATAATCCCGGTAGTCCGTGAAATCTCGAGGGATTTCAAACCACAAATCATACATACAACCCATATCGTAATAAGTTCAGCGGTCACCATTCACAATTACATCCAGTTCCACATCATTCATCACATACATCGGAGTTACTTAAAGTTATTACAAACCAGGTTCTCAAGTAGCGGAAGCTTCATAGTTCGAAAGTAACACACACATTTAGTCTGATATAGTGCCATAGTTGATCATTCCCACAAAAGCAAAAGAGAAGGTAGAGTAACCATCGCCCTTGGTCTAGTCATCACCCATTGCTGGGTACAAGCAAAGAATGCAAAAACCATAGTACATCTGCCCATCTGCAAAATAA
The DNA here is from genome assembly GCF_000003195.3 of Sorghum bicolor. NCBI lineage: Eukaryota > Viridiplantae > Streptophyta > Magnoliopsida > Poales > Poaceae > Sorghum > Sorghum bicolor. The sequence continues at coordinate 40,881,818 of NC_012877.2, read as the reverse complement.
CATGGGAATAGAACCCTAAGTATGAGAATGTACTCAGCTAGACTTACTCATCATAAAGGCTGTATAGTGCGGTAGCTGAGACTTTTTGCGAAAAAGCACCATTCACGAGAAGTACGTCCTAACAGTACTCCCTTTTCTTTTAATTAGCTCAGGTTAGGTATTATTACCTAGCATCTAGATTTGCACATGTACTAATTCAAACAAGTGTGGTGATATGATGGTACCTCATCATAGCATTCATAACCCATTTATCATCATAACCCAAGTGTTCCATAGTCCTTACTACGAGGATGAAGCTCATGTCAAGTGCTCACTATCCAGAAGCGATGGCGATTCGAATCGATTTCTTACCAGCTGGCGAGTTTATTCCCCACACAAACCACACTCACTGATCAAGTGAGCTACAGATCACCGTATTACACCATCCAGGACCAAATCGTGGGTTCGGAAGGCACCGCCAGTACCCGAGGACTGTTCCGGCGACCGAGGTATCCAAGGTATACCAAGGTTGCGCGTCGCGCCCTCGTCGTTCCCCTCAACCATCACCAATAGAGCGCATGGTGGCTCGACTCCCGACCCAGATGGTGTTTAGGTTTCGCGGTCAGAACGACTTATCCTTCCAACTAAGTGTGGGGAATGCGTTCAACATGACAAGAGGGCCGTCAACAATCGGTCCTTAATCGACTCAGGCAGGGGCACTATGGTCAACCCCACCATAAGACCCTGCCTGGTCTCAAATTCATTTCCACACTTGGTTACTTTTCTCCATAGCATTAACAGTTAATCAAACAGGTGTCCACCTGTATCTCGCAGGTGACAGGAAATCACCTGACTTCTACCGTACTAAGCAAGCTAAGCATAGACTCTAAGCCTATGTACATAGGACAAGGTAGATAAACAAGTGGTGATATCAAGGAGTAAGTATGCATCAACGGTGTCAAGCAATTCCTATCACTTAAATGCAACATAGTAGAACAAGCATGATATACTAATGATGTTAGCGAGAATAGGGAGACTTAGAATGCTCCAGGGCTTGCCTTTCTCAAACGTGCTCGGCTTGTGGTCCGGGCACTCCTGCATCTCTTCTTCTGGCTCTGGTCCTCGCAGAAGTTCCTGCTCCTGGGTCTCCTCCTGCTCCTCGGGTCCCACCTCGTTCTCCTGCAAGCCTGTTTGATGCATGTGTGCTCATGAGTGGAGTGCGAGATGCCCGGGGTGCAATGCTTATGCAAGTGGGTACCAAACGACCATAACATGGTGCATAGATGACATAGGTGGTTATTTCTACAAGGTAGTTAACATCATCCAAGAACATGTACTCAGATTAAGCATCTATTGCATTCCCTTCTACAAGTTGGCTTCATGGTTAACCTGCAGCTAACATGGGGCTTCAAAGATACACCAAACACCCCTTCATTCTATTTAATTTATGCATAACAATTCATAATTTTTTTAATCATTATTGGACCTACAAAAGTAGCATATGTTTCTGTTTATCAATAAATTCCACAAAAATTACAGTAGATCACTAGTCAACCATAAAGTCTACCATAAATTTTTCATAATATTTGGATACTTATTTTGGGCTACAAAAATTACAAAATTATTCAATATAATTAAGTGTAAATACCCTACTGTTGTCTAGGTGTCAAACAGCAGATTTCATATTTTTATAAATTACTTGCTAACATAAGCAACACCCACAAAAATTTCCAAATTAATTGCTTGATCCAATTATTTATTAAAAATCATAAACCACTGCCATGCAAGCATTTAAATCATCATAAATTAATTTATAGAGCAAATAATATGTGACATATTTTTCTCAGAGACTAATCATCCATGCAGAGCCAACAATACAAGTTTCATATTTTTCTGAGTTATATTCTAATTACCATGCATTTTCCAATTCTCAAACACACCAAATTATAGATCTGGAATTATAAAACACACCAAAATTTATTTCATCATTTTTTGAGCCATATATCTTAATATATGGATTTTATACTATTTAAATCATTTTCTGGAAAACCTTTTAAAACAAATATCGAGTTAAAACGCTAAGGGCACCCGAATTCAAACCCGCAGAGCCACTGACAGGCGGGTCCTGTGGGTCAGCCGACCCTACTTGTCGGCCACCCTGAGTTCCCGCGGCCAAGACCCGCCGGAATCCCACCGCCGGTGAGGTCTCCGGCGACACCAAGAGGTCCTACGGCTTCGCGGACGCGAGACGAATCTGGCCATGCCCTTTTTGGCGCCTACCGAGTATCGGAACTACCTCGCCGTCGAGAATGGCGGACGCGGCGGCGCTGCTCGCCGTGGTCCGGCCACCTCACAGCGGTAGAGCGCGCGGTAACGGCTAGAATGGGTGCGCAAAGCCAAGGCGGAGTTAACGCACCTAAAAACGCAAGAAATGGCGTAGAGGAGAGGGAGAACCGTGCGGACCGAGGGGTCACCGCAGCTCCGACTCATTCCGTTGAGCTCTACTAGACACGCGAGACTCACCGAGCGCGATTGAGCGTGAGCACGGGGTGCGGCAGGAAGAGGTGGAGCCGTCGGTGGTCGTGGAGAGGACGGAGGAGGCCAGAGCTGGTAGAGAGAGGAGCTCCGAGCGTCGGCGGCGATGCCGCGCGGCGGAGCGGCAGCTCCTGCGTGCGAGTGAGAGAGTGGGCGAGAGCACGAGCAGAGCGGCGCGTTTGGCAGCAGGGACGGAGGCGGACGCGGCCGGGCACTCCTGGTGGCCGACTAGGGCACGTCCAAGCTGCCGCATGCTCGCCACGCGGCGGCCGAGCTCTGCCGGCTCGCCACGGCGGCACAGCGCGGCCGTCCGCGCGTGGACACGGCGCGGGCGTGAGTGCGGGGAAAGGGGCGAGCGCGGGCGAGCTGGGCCGGCTTCAGCCAGTGGGCCAGAAGTGAGGCCGTGGCCTGCTAGCGCCCCCCTTTCCTTTTTCTATTTTTTTGAATTTCTTTTCTCAATTCTTGTTCTAAATTCATTTGGACTATTTAAAAACCCTTTTCACCTTTGACTCCCGAAACAAAAGTTGTTCTAAATAAAAAGTTCTACAACTTTGTTTCAAGTTAAAATCCCAAATTCCAAATAGAATTTGAAATACAGCTCAAAACTAGTTATAGGTTTTTAAATAAATCTATTTTGGGAATTTTTGTATAAAATCCATTTCTCAACTTCTATAGCTCCAAAAATTTCACAAAATTTCTCTTAATTCTTCTAAGACATATTTCAACCTATTTTAGTCATTTCAAGAAATTTGGAAGCAAGCATACTATATTTTATCATATTTAATTCACATAAATTAAGCACATAAAATCACAATTGAATTACTATTATGCTCATGTGATGTGATGCTTATGCCATGCTTGATGAGAATGCTTATGAGGGAGTTTATGAGACTAAGTGCATGCTTAACACCTAGGGTGTTACAGCCCTTCCCCCCTTAGGGAAATCTCATCTCGAGATTTTGGGTTACTAACCATTTCTTATGAAATTTTGGGCAAACTGTTTTTAGGTAATCCTCGGTTTCCTAGGTGGCATCTCTATCGTTGTGATGACTCCACACCACCTTGTAAGTCTTGACAACTCTATTCTGGGTTACACGCTCCTTGGTATCTACGATACCTACCGGTTGTTCTTTATATTCCAAATCTGCATTTATCTTGATTCCTCGAGGTTCGATCCTCTATTCGGGTACTTTCAAACATTTTCTTAGCTGGGACACATGAAAAACTGGAAAGATTGAGCTCAGCTCCTCAGGTAACTGAATCTTGTAGGCCACAGGGCCCTTCCATTCTAGTATCTGATACGGCCCCACATATCTTGGTGCAAGCTTGCTTCGAACTCGAAAGCGCTGAACTTTCTTCATTGGTGTAACCTTGAGGTATACATAGTCACCCACCTTAAACTCAAGTGGTCTTCTTCTCTTGTCAGCATGACTCTTTTGTCGTGATTGTGCCGCTCTCATATGTTGTTGTATGATTTGCACCTTCTTCTTAGCCTCATTCACAAAATCGATACCATAGTATCTTCTCTCACCAGGTTTGACCCAGTTTAATGGAGTCCTACACTTTCGACCATACAATGCTTCGAACGGAGCCATCTTGATACTCTCTTGATAGCTATTGTTGTACAAGAATTCAGCTAAAGGTAACCATGATTCCCAAGATCCCTTTGAAGATAACACAAAAGCTCTCAGCATATCTTTGGGAACTTGATTGAGTCTTTCCGTTTGACCCGAGGTTTGGGGATGGTACGCTGTGCTTCTTATCAGACTAGTCCCCAAACTCTTATGCATCCGCTCCCAAAAATGAGTGGTGAACTGCGGTCCTCTATGTGATATGATGGTCTTGGGGATACCATGTAGCTTGACGATCTCAGCCATGTATATATCAGCATACTCGGGAGGTCTGTACGTGTTCTTAACTGGAATGAAATGAGCCGACTTGGTTAATCGATCTATGATTACCCATATTGAGTCATTCCCCTTTCATGTTGTCGGCAAACCTGTGATAAAGTCCATGCTGACCTCTTCCCACATCCACTCTAGAACTGACAACGGTTGCAACAGTCCTGCAGGTTTCATATGTATAGCCTTGACTCTGCAACACGTGTCACAATGGGCCACATATGCTGCTATTTCTTTCTTCATTTTGGTCCACCAAAAGTGAGACCTCAAGTCTTGATACATCTTGCTACTGCCAGGATGGATAGAAAGTTTTGAGAGTTGCGCTTCATCCATGATGCGATTCTTTAGTTCTCGATTATTCGGAACTACCAACCGGTGCTGAAACCACAATACCCCTTTTTCATCAACTCGGATCTGAGTCTTTGGGTCGTCTTTGATCTTCTCTTTGATGTGGGAAATAACCTTATCTGTTTTCTGACCTTCGATGACTTGACTTTCAAGTGAACATATGAGCTATATGTGACTTCAGGATGCATGAGATTGAAACCATCTTCAAACAAATGTTGAACCACTTGATAGTGTGGTTTGCGACTCAAGGCGTCTGCTACCACATTAGCCTTGCTTGGATGGAAGTGGACCTCCAGATCATAATCCTTGATCAGCTCTAACCATCTTCGTTGCCTCATATTCAGCTCGGAATGAGTAAAGATGTACTTTAGACTTTTATGATCTGTGTAGATATGACATTTGTTGCCTAGCAAATAGTGCCTCCAGATCTTCAGAGCGTGTACTACTGCGGCTAGCTCGAGGTCATGGGTCGGATAGTTGACTTCATGCTTTCTCTACTGCCGTGAAGCGTAAGCTATAACTCTGCCCTCTTGCATCAGCACACATCCTAAACCACTTTTCGATGCGTCGCAAAACACATCAAAAGGCTTCTCGATATTTGGCTGTGCCAGAACAGAAGCGTTGGTCAGCAACTTTCGCAATGTGCTGAAGGCTTCTTCACACCCTTCCGTCCATACAAACTTGTGATCCTTTTGTAGAAAACTGGTCATTGGATTAGGGGTGCTCGATGAATTTATTTTCTGTTGGGATGCTAACACCTATCGGATGGAATCGAGGGAGAATAACTATCAACCAGCGCAGAGGACACAACTTCCCCAATGGTGTCCAGAAGGATTGACAAGGGCATAGAAAAGGAGGGTGCAGCGAGAACGGCAAGAAGAATTAAATAGGGAAGAAAATTCTTCTAAGTTTGAAAATCGGCAGCAGTCAGATCCCGGGGGAAAAGGGCCATCAGCAGATGTAAACATGGTATTTATGTTGCTAATGGAATTTCTTGCACCTTTCAGTGATGATGAAGAGGTAGATTTCCCTGATCAGATAGCTCAGTTGGCACTTGACCCAATGACATATATTTTTCAGAAGCCTTTTGATGACGAAAGATAGCATCTCAAGGCTCTGTTTGTTAAAGGCAGGGTTGATGGGCAGCCGATGTCCAAGGTACTCATTGATGGGGGAGCTACTATCAATATTATGCCTTACGTAGTCTATCGGAAGCTTGGCAAAGGAGATTAGGATTTGACCAAGACCGATATGATGTTGAAAGATTTTGACGGGAATGTATCTCCATTTAAAGGGGCCATATGCGTTGAACTGACAATCGGCAGCAATACTTTGCCGATGACTTTCTTTGTCATCATTGGAAACAGTGCATACAATTTGCTACTGGGGAGAGATTGGATTCATGTCAATTGTTGTATTCCTTCTACAATGCACCGATGCCTTGTTCAGTGGGTAGGTGAAAAGATTGAAATTGTCCCCGGAAATTCTTCATATGTCATTGCATCAGCAGAGTCAGATACTTATGAGAAGACCAGATGCATTTCAGGGGAAGTTTGGGAGAAGGATTTTCTCAAGGTTGCCGACTATGAAATGCCACCGATCCAAGCAGTCGGTTCTGATGAAGACTTTTAATGGATAGGTTCGCCGATGATGGAAAGTTAGGACAGGGGTTTACATTAGCTGATGATCTAGTAGAAGTAGATATATGTAATGGCGATAAGCCAAGACCTACTTTGTCGATCAGAGAAATTGGGCCTGATTGCAGAAGTTCAATCGGCCTCCCACTCCTACTAATTGTCGGCGTTGGGTCATTGACCTGTTGAAATAAGAATAAGTAAGTTGCTGATAAAGTTAAAATTGACAGAGGAACTGAAGTATCGGTAGGGGACTTACGATGTCATCGGGAACTCCATAGTCGGGGGCGATCATGCCACAATACATACAAGCTGATGCCCTGAATAGATGCTCCTTCCATTCTTTCCACCAATGTTTATACAACTGAGTAATGAAGAGAGCTATGACCCAGGCTCATAGATCAATGTCTATCATATCGACATCTGGCTGGAGTTGAGCTATCCTAATCCACTCAAGTCCACTGGTTATTGTCTCTCTTGGTTTTACCACATCAGCATAACAAAGTTGGATCGGCAGTTGACCAAAGGCCAGTTGGCGAGCCAATGCCGATGGGTTGTAAAACTCATAGGTGGTGTTGATGTTCTTGCTGCTGCCAAAGCTGTTCACTGGAATTGCTCTCGGAGTGATGATTTCCATCATCAGATCATTATCCTCGTTGAGAGCATTGTCAAAAGGGTGGAAGGTGAGCGAAAACTGGTTTCTAGGTCTTCATAAGGCATCTATGCTCGCTGATCTTTGGAGAGGCCATCATACAGAGTTTGAAAAAATCGACCGACCTGGTTTTCATTGCAACTAGTACTAGGGAGGACTATGACAGCTTCACCATAATTGAGGCGTGAGCGAGTTGCTGATTCATCGTCTACTAGTTCATAGTCTTCGGCAATATCTCGAGGGAATCATTGTGCGAAAAAGTCAAACCGTAGGCGTTTGTGCATATGAAGATTAAGCCACATGTTGATGAACCACCAAGGGCCTCCTAGATTGCCGATGGGTTCACCTAGTAGGAGTTTCTCAGTCACTTGATGAAGGAGATGATAGACGGAGCCTAGCAGGTATCGGCCAAGAGGGAATCAGCCACCATCGGCTAACCTTTCTGCTGCCGATAAGTAAACGGAGGTTGGTCCTATAGATCGGCCGCAGAAGATGAATTTGTCTAGCCATATGTTCAGAAAAGTGCCATGTTCCCTTTGACCGATCGATCATGTTTTTTGATATTTCTGGATATACCTTGACCAGCCGCCGATATTGCGGGTTTCTACTTTGCATTCGGCTTTACGACCGAACAACTGGCCATCATCGGCAGTTGCAATATCTAAACCAATGAGCATGAGGACATCGGCGAGAGGGGGGAAGCTAGGCCATGGCCAAAAATGAAAGCATTGAAAGTATCTGACCAGAAATATGAGGCAGCTATCAGCAGTGATTCGTTTTTGTCCATATCAGCAATGGACAATATGATGCACTGATCTTTCTTGCGCTCACCTCATTATACTTCATTTGTGTTGCTAACCCTCAAAAACCAATCCTTCCATCCTTTATTGGGGTTTGGCTAGGGTCAGAAGGTATCTTTCCACAGATCTAAAGAGAAATTTTTAGTCCTACAAGGAATTCTGTTGGTCTCTGCATTAATCAAATCGGTAGATGGGGTTGTTCAGTGGGAATTACGATTTTTTTGCTCAATTACTAGTGTTTGAAGATTGTAAGAAAAGGAGGAAAAGAAAGGGAGAAAGATGCTAAGTAACTAGACTTATAAAAAGGTTGCAGTAAAGGAGGAAGAAAATGAGAACATATTTAGCTCCGGGACGATGAAGTTGACAGCCATTTCTTCCCGAGGAAGAGAAAATCGAAGACTTGAAAGATTGTTGGGGAGATCTTGCTGAGGTTCTTGAGCTCTTCATCAATACCGCCGCCAGAGAGATGAGTTTGGGGGATGAAGAATTGCAAGGTGGAGAAGGAGAGCTGAGGATGGAGGTATTTATAGGATAAAGTGAGCGGGGGTCTCCTTGCCGTATCCATGAAATTCGAGGGTGTATAGATGGATATGGTAACTGTTCGCATGATGATCAAGGGATTGTACAGATGATTTGATAGCAAGTAATCATGATTTTAGGGGATATTCCACTGTGCGAGATCTCTTGGTCGGTTCATCGGCAGTCAACTCTAACTGAATAGTTGCCGATGAGCGGGTGTTTCGGAAATTTGGTTCGGGTGGTTGAGAAGTTTGAGGTGCTTATTCAGCAATTAATTGTTGTCAGAAGGATATAATTATGAAAAGGGCGTCATTATCAAGAGATAATTTTGGAGCATTAATGATTTTATACTCCGAAATTGGGGGGCATGTGTTGACGTCGTATTCTGACACAAATTAGGAAAATTAATGAAGCCTGGATCGACAGATGAGAAGTGATGACTGGCCGATGAGTGTGTTGCTGATGGCCTGTGATACCGATGATAAGGCAGCAGGAGAGAGATATGGTTATGTCCGGGAATAGTGATTGATCGGTGCCGATGGCTGATATTGACGATTGCCGATGCCGATGGAAGATGATATGCCGATGATGGTGAAAGAAGACGCTTGAGTTGTTGGGAAGACAATGGTGGTGTGCCCATCACTCGGGAAGATGATTATTGTTATTTTCCATAATTGGTAGAGTTTGTTTTGCGTACAAGTCCTGTTTGATTTGAAATTAGAATCCTAGTCGTGTCTGGTTGAAACTCTTTAGGACAGAGTATAAATATAGGCCTAGTAGAGATGTAAGAGGACAATCCAATCAATAATATACACAACTTTTACATCTACTTTTGCCTCTATATTTTTGATGACTTCATCAACTTGCACCTTTTCTTTTACTTACGAGTTCTTAAAAAATCATCAAGTCATACTCGACGAGTTCTCGAGTTCCATGTGAATACCTCTTGCCCGTGGCATCAGGGCGCATCGCTGTTGTCGGGACCAAAATATTCGAGTTATCACCTTTGTCGGTTGTAAGGTCAAATCGGCTGGCACGCCTAAACAATTGAATCGGGTATTAGCCCTTTGTGTTTGCAGATCCACTTTTGCACCAACAAATACCTCGGAGGTGCTGCATCTGGAGCAGAAGGACGAACCGTAGGAGAGGGATTGGAGTGGTGGATGATCACGCAACTGCACAGCACTGCTACTATTAGCACAACTACATCGAGTCACTTCTGCTGCATTTGCGTGTCTAGTGGTAATCCCGTAATCTATAACTTGCAGTTGATCCTTGTTTATGAGGTCGAAATTTTTGTTTCCTAGCTAGCATAGCGTCCTCATAACCCATCAGGTTGTAGCCATGATGTTCTGGCCAGCTCAGGGGAAGCGGTTGACAGGGGGCTCGGGCTCCTCATCCTTGACAATCTGTTGGAAGACTTCCCAAGACTTGCCTCGAGCCCCTGTGTCGTGTGGTGGCTTGTGGCATTGATCGAGAACCTGCTCGAGCTGGTTTGGACGCTCACGATCCTTGTCAAGTTTGGCCTTCAGCTCCTAAAGCTACGCGAGTTGCATGGACTGGTCGCCTTGGGGAAGGTGTGGGTTGACTAGATTCGGGGGCTGCTCCTCTCAATCAGGGGTCACGCGGACACCTCCCGCTATCGCTACAGCAGCAGTAGCGTCACCATAAACAGTGTTGTCAGTCGAGCTGACAATGTCGTCTTGGATGTTGAAGCATTCCTGCATGGGGTTGTAGTGGTCGGAGTTGGAGTCGGGGTTCCTAGAGTAGAAAATGGGGAACTACTCGCATCATTTCTCGTCCAGCTGACGCCTCATCATGCCAAGGGTGTACCGTCTTGGGCCAGGAGCTCATGAGAATCCCAAGTCCTTAGAAGCCGACAAGAGAGTCGCTAGGTCCATGGTGGCATGCAAGAGAGCCCCTAGGCAGTCCTCATGCGTGCTCATACTAGAATGAATCAAGGCGGTGTTGTTGAGGCCGAATGGAAGTCATCGGCAGGCGCTGAACAGCACGTGCGGTAGCAAGTTGGGCGGCATCGGGGCCACGTGTGCTAGGGGAACTATGTCGGGCTCCCTCAATGAGCGCGTGACAAAGGTGAAGTCAGAATCCCTATAGAGACCCACCGGCTTGTCCTCCGTTCCTACGTGTGGGTCAGACGGATCACCAACTAGGGGCTCTACATCGCCAACCAGGAATGGTGGGAATGCGGTGGGCATCATCCTAGATACAGAATGGCGATGACAGTGGCACCGGTCGTGCCTCCTAGGCACTAAACCATGACGGAGAGATTAGTGTGTGGAACCTCCTATGTGTGGGGGCTTGGTGTGGCCTCCACTCGGATCTCTGACCGAGAATAGGACCATGTCATAGTGGTGGCCAAGGGAGAGTCGGCTGCGAACCAATGCACATGGAAGCGGTGAGGCATAGTCGGCCATCTAGAAAAATAGTGGGAAGTCATCAGTGACATGCAGTACCCCTACCTAGCGCGCCAACTGTCGGTGTTTCAACCCCAAGGGCCAACACCAAGATTGAATTTGTATGTGTGCTCCCTAATCCATATGGTGATGCAAGAACAACACTGACGGTTTACCTAGTTCAGGCAAAGAAGGCCCTACGTCCAGCGGGGGAGAGAGGATTGTATTATCTTGCACCAATGTGCTTATACAGGGGTGAATACAAGTGGATCAAAATAAGGGTATGAGGAGAAGGGCTAGAACTCATAGACCTAAGTCCCTAGAATCCTAGTAGTGAGTGGCTACGTGCTGAGAGCTCGTGGGGAAGTTGAAGTTGTTGGAGGGCCTTTTTCTATTTTAAGCCTTGGTGTCCCCTTTTTTAGGCAAAGAGGAGGCACAAGGGTACATGATTCCTAGGGGTATCATAAATGATGACATCAAGGAGGAGGATGTCAATAAAGTCGAGGTCACTGTAGAGGCGTGCACTGGGCATGGTAGGTCCTGTAGTGACGTGCTTGGTGATGATGTGGTTATCCTTCCCGTACATGTGATGACATCGCTGATGGTCTGTGAAAGACATGTGCCCATGTGTGGGTGTGTGGATCCTTGTAGACATCATGTAGGGAGTTGTTGGAGTGTTGATCGGTCTTAAGGGAGTCTTGCTCGAGGGAGTGATCGATGGGATCGAGGCCCAAGCGGATAAGATCAAGCCCTAGGAAATGTGGATGATGCGTTGACAAATACATCTCGAGGGGGTGCCGATCGGAGCACAATGCATGGGATGGTGAAAGAGTCCTGCATGATTCCCGGTTCCCTAGTTATGGGTGGTAAAAGTGGGAAATGACCGGAGTACAATCCACTGTTACGGCCGCTGTAGCCATGAGGTTAGACGGGGCGTAGGTGGAGCTCATTAAATGCCTCGAGAATCATATAGGGAGTAGGTAGCTGAGCGGTGTGCTGTACTCGAGGCGCAGTCATTCATTCGGGCAAACTTCCGTAATCGTGGGGTAGGTCGAGTTGCACCCTTGGCAGTCCGTGCTATCTCAAGCGGGGACCCATCGAGTAGACCATGGCTTGGACCTCAAGGCCCGTTCGTGGGCTGGCCCAACATGGCTTGTTGTTTGGGCGTTTCCAATGGTTAAAGCGAGAGGAAGATGGTTTGGCTTGACATTTGTTTGGGGTGAATCCTCTTAATCGAGGGTTAAGGGTGCCCCTTGATTCATAGATGGTTGAACTTCACCCTGTAGTCACCAATCTTGCGTCTAGGATGGTTTCCCTCCTCTTTGTCCTCTCTCTTGCATTCCTAAAGCTTCTCGGTCGCTCCAACCATGTACATGCAGCGCCGCTGCCTCCGGTGCTGCCCCCAACATGGTTGCGCCCCCTCCCTCTTAACGTCTCGTAGCAACTTTGTGACCACAGCCTTGGTGGCTGTCTCCCTATTCCTATTTCACAGCTCACAATCTTCTACTCATTCGTCACATGGTCCACATACCGGCATCGAATCAAGCACCCAACTTTTCCATTGCTAGATTCAGCATGCTTCATGTCACATGGAATGCATAGTTCAGATCCCGCTACGGTATAACATAAGCTATCCCCAAAGATTTGTTATCATCTACTACTTAAATTTTACATATTCTGTGCTATGCATGCAATTGCTGAATAGTGAATTAGACTCACTAAAGATGGGTGCATTGTGCCATAGGTCATAGGTAGAATTTTTTGTCCTCACATTCAGATATAATAATTTCAGCATGCCTTATTATGCACGCATTTAGGATGTGCAACAAGTCTTAAATTATATCTTTCATATATGGTGGTACCTTTCCTTTTCTGCCTATCATGTCTATCCTGAATGTCATTTGCCATGAACAAATTATAGTTTTACTTCCCATCAACTCATCATGGCTACCTTCTGTTGGTGCAAAAAATTGCTTCTTGCACAACACACTTGATGGCTCTCAAAGGGTGTGTAGAAGCTAAAGTTCTTGTCGGTGTTTTCCACACGGGGGGTCACACCAACGAGTAAATTTGTATGCGTGCTCCCTTTCCCAGATGGTGATGCAAGAAGACACAGAGATTTATCCTGGTTCGGGCAAGAGAAGGCCCTACGTCCAGCGGGGGAGGGAAGTTTGTATTATCTTGCACCGAAGCGCTTGTACAGGGGCGGATACAAGCGTGGTATGGAGTATGGGAGTTCTACTGCGTATGAGTGTAGTGTTGCGTGATGTCTATCTATTCCCAGGCCCTTCCTTTTATAGCACCAAGGAGAGACCCAGGGTACATGTATAGGTGTCAGAGTAGGGGTCGATAGGAGCATGGCGCGCCGACCTACTCGAGGCCTCCGTACCGGCGTGGTCTCGAGCTGTCCCGTCTCGGTAGCTTGATGATGATTACGCGTGCTCCTGTATCCTGCTCTGCGCGCCGTCTCGAGCCGGTTCACCGGCCGCACGCGTGTACGGTGTGGCGGCAGATCCGGCGGAGTGGTTGCGGTGTTGTCAGTCGATGCCCGACTCGTCTCCAGGAAGGAACCATGTCTGGTCGAGGGTCGGACGCCGCGCAATGCCCTGATATCCGGAGCACTGACCTTGGTTGTCTCGAGGGGGTCCTGATTGGACGTTCTGCCCCTATTTCCCGCGTCCTGACATGCCCTGGGTCGTTTGGTGGGGAAGGCTGCAAAAAGAACGACGGGACGGGTGCCTGTTCCCTACCACGCTTCTCGTGATCAGCGTGTTAGGTGGGAAAGCGACAGGCGCATTAAATGCCCTGGCTCTCGTGTGCGCGTCGGGCGGCGGGCGGCGTCCTTGCGCTCGACGCCTCCCGATTCGCGCGAGCCCGTTTCCGTATTCGACGGTAGCTGGCGCTCGACCCCTGTCGATTCGCTCGACGCCTTTTCCATCTTCGAGGCTGCGGTCGTCGACGACCGCGCACATGTATTACCAGGGCGTCGAGTTGAGGGCCTCGACCTGTGTACGGGTAATCTCGTTATGTGCATCGGTGAGGGTACCCCTTACTGATACCCTCGACAGTAGCCCCCGAGTCTCCATTTGAGCGCTGGCGCTCGAGTGGAGGCTTTGTTTTGCGCTCGAATTTCAGTGGGGGCGCACGAGCGACCCCGCGGGGGTAGCCCCCGAGCCCATGGAGGAGTTTTTGACTCCTTCGAGGATTATTTTGCCTAATTTGCAGAAACGCTATCGACACCAGTGGTGGAAGGTTCTGATTGGCTCGCTTTGCGCGGAGGTTTCGACGTACTCTCGATAGAGCGAGCATCTTCCACCCCAGATTGAGTTCCTAGCGGGTAGTCCAAGTGAGAACCTGTGCCCCTTTCGAGGGGGTCAGTTGTAGCCCGGAGGCGTTCTTATAAAGCAGGGTCGACGTGGTCGGGGATACTGGTCTCATTCGATAGAGTCCAGCGGCTCGACGCCTCCCGTCGGGGGGATTCCTCTCGACTGTCTCGACCCTACCTTGGACATCGCCAGCGAGTCTTCGAGGCGGGCCTCGATCTTCGACCGCTCGCTGGGGATCCCTGACTCTGGTGCTCGAGATCGGCTGTCGAACCCTTTCGGTGGGCCAGCCATCGACCTCTCGAGACTCTCGTGGGCGTGTCCCTTGGCTTACAAGGTAAGGAAAGAGTCGCGGCGGTTCGCCTTTTTGCCCGTTGGGCGCGACTTTTTAGGTGGAGGCGTTACGACACTGCGTCGGCGTGGAATTCAGAGCGCCCCACCTGTGAAGGGGGAAAAGACTGTTAGATGGCGCATTTATGGGGGGAGTTACCTCATTTCTCGGATCTATCCGTTGGTGGACCGCTGCCTATAAATACGCCGTGGCACCGCCGCCTTTCTTTCCTCTGCCTCCCGTCTTCATTCTTGCCTTAGCCCTCTCTCCGTCTTAGCTTTCTTGCCGTCTCACGCGCGCACACTCCCTCGAGTAGCAGCGGATCCACCGTCCTTCCGGCCGAGATGCCTGTGAGGCTCATCGCCGCCGACGACTGGCGCCCGTCGTCGATGATGGAGCGCCGGTTGCTAGAGCTTGAGAGAGAGGGACTCTTGCGCCGCCGCATCTCGCTGTCATCGTCGGAGTGGATCGCGCCGTCGGCGGGCCACAGGGAGCCCCAGCCGCCAGAGGGCTACGTGGTGTCGTTCGCCAAATTCCACCGCCACAGCCTGGGCGCTCCCCCGAGCCGCTTCATGCGGGCACTCTGCCTCCATTATGGGGTGGAGCTCCAGCATTTCTCCCCGAACGCCATCACCGTCGCGGCGGTCTTCGCCGCGGTGTGCGAGGGCTACCTCGGGTTGATGCCCCACTAGGAGCTGTGGCTCCACCTCTACAGGGGCGAGCTTTTCAATGCCCCACCAGAACCACTGGCGTGAGGAAGCATGTGTGGGCCGGGTGCCTCAACCTGGTGCTGAAGACGAAGAAGACGGAGAGGCCGCGCGAGTACATCCCGGTGGGGTTGTCATCGAACCACGCCGGATGGGACTCCCAGTGGTTCTACCTGAGGAACGACGACGGTCTCTTCCCTGCTTACACCGGTCGTCTGATTACGGAGCGCCCGGACAACTAGACATACGGCGTCATCCAAGAGCTCCAGTCGTGGCTCGACCCCCTCCTCGATGCCCTGAAGAAGCTGCGCCTGGATGGCCTGTCCGCCGCTCTCGTCCTCTCGGTCGTCCATCGTCGGAGGATCCTCCCACTGATGTCTCGGCCACTGAGGATGGACGAGATGGGGCCGGGCGTTTCGTCCCAGGATCTCGAGGCATGCCGGATGTCCAACGAGGCTCTGGCGGACGATGAAACCGTTGCCCAGGTTAGGGCGGCCATCGCCGGCGACTTTAAGTCGGAACATGTCAACGGCTTCCCTATGAGGCCCGACGAAGGCTCGATCGACCTGGTATGCTCTTCTCTCGTGCATAGTTCCGATTCTGGATTTCCCTCAATCCTTTTTAAGCCTACCTTTGTTTTGGCAGGGACGCATTGATGTCCGGTCTTCGAGGCCCCCTGTGAAGGAGGACGAGGTCGACCGCGACAGACGGCGCCAGTCCGCCGAGCAGCTGAAGTCTGCCAAGGACTCTGCGAAGAAAGGGGAGAAAAAGAAGAACCTCGACCGCCAAGCATTAGAGGCACGTCGAGCTAAATCCAGGAAGAGGGGGAGCCTGAGGAAGAATCCCCCAGCGACGACGATGACGATGACGAGGACAGCGACGACTCTGAGGGGATGGCGTCACGCCTTGATCGGATCCTCGAGGGTCCGCCTCGAGGCGACGTCTACGCCCCCTGGACGGAAACTCCAAAGGAGGGTCCGGGCGGATCTCACCGCCCTCGGGCCGACACCCCTCCTGCGCCCATGGCTGGTCAGGTCGCGCCGCGCCCTCCCCCGCCGCCCTGGGGGGGCGGTCATGCTAGGCCCCAGGCGACGGGGCCACTGACTCGTGGTCGCGCCGCGGCCTCCAAGAAAGGAGAGGCCAGCCATAGGAGCGCCAGTCCCGGTGCCCGTCAAGCGGGAGTTGCTGCGCCAAGGCCAGCGCCTGTCCTCGAGGGGCCTCGAGCCTTGACGCGGGGTGGCTCGAAGCCCACCGGTCGGGGCGCCGGGAGGCGAGCTGTTCTCCCTGTGGGGTAAGCTTCTTCGACATTCTGACTTTTGTTCTCCTGTTCCTCTGCGTTTCCTCTTATACCGGTCTTTTTACGCTGATTCCTTTTGTTTTAGATTAAAACGGACGCTCGAGCAGGCTCAGCCTTCAATGGCGAAGAGGCTGAAAGCGGGAGCAGCCTCCAAGGAGCCAGGTTTGTGGCTTACTTTTGGGACTTGTGACGTTCTTATGTTGGTCATTATAGTGACCGGCCTTTATTCTTCGTTTTGCAGGCTCCTCCGACTCTCGTCCTCCGGCCGACGCTGAGAGCGCCCTGCCTCGTCGCGAGCCTGCCCTGTCGCCGCCGACGCGGGTCGAGGCGCCCCAGACTTAGGGGCAAGAGGGAGCCCCTGAGCCTCCCCGATTGGGGGTCGAGGCGGATCCCATTACCATCAGCGACACGTCTGGTGGCAACGAGACGTCGGGGGATGCCCACCCTATGGAGGAGGAGGCGTCGACCTCCCTCATCGCGGGACGGACTCCCTGGCCCGCTGGTCTTCGCGCCCTCGAGGAGCAGAAGAAGAAAGAGGAGGAGAAGGAGGAGCGGGAGCGCGAGGCAACGTGGCAGCCGCAGGAGCATGGCCGCGGGCAAGAGCCGCAGGAGCACGAGGAGCAACAACAGCAGCAGTAGCAGCAGCAACAACAATAGCAGCAGGTGGAGCAACAACAGCAAATGCTCGAGGTGGAGCAGCAGCAGCATCAGGGGGGCCAAGAAGGACCGCTCGAGCCCCCGCCTCAAGATCTGCCCCAACCAGTACCACCAGCACCGCAAGAGCCCGAAGAACAGGAAGAGGATTTGCCGGTGTACGGCCCTCCAACCCCAGCGTGGCTCCTTCCGGGGGCGCCCGCCGCGATCCGGGCAGAGCCGGAGCGAGCGGACGGTGTGGTGGCACTTGCCTGCATGATGCGCACCGCCGCCGCCCCCGAGTCCGAGATCAGGAGGACAATCTACGGCATGGACGGGATCGCCCCAGGATTCCTCCGGGAGCGTGGGGCGTGGGAGGACCATTTTCCCTCTGAGGAGGACGAGATCGGAATGTTGGGGAGTAAGGACGGTACCTGGAAGACGGTGGACGATGACGGGCAGTTCCCAAGTGTCGTTGACCTGTTCTTGCGCCACGGGGGCTCCCTCGAGACCGTCGGGAACCTTATCCACGGCGTCAAGGCGCGGGCTGATTGGGAGATGGAGAACTGGTGCCCCGATCGGATTCGTATCTGGGCTTCCACCGATCCGTCCGAGCCCAACATCTTCCTCAACGATAAGAAGGAGGCCGAGAAGTGGGAACACGTCGAGGAGCTCCACCTTTGGATGAAGCACGTGGTGGGGCTCCTGTCGGACATCATCAATAACGGGCTCAGGCCGGCTTACTTTGTAAGTATTTTTCGGTCCTTAAGTCTCATAGATCCTTTGGTTTCGTGTTCTAACCATTCGACCCCCGGCTCGTAGGACATGAAAGAGACCTCCCGTATCAAGTCGAGCTTCATTCACGCCACAAGAGGAGGCTGGGAGCAGCTCCCCGTCCTCAAGGACCAACTCCTCGAGTCGCAAGAAAAGCTCCTTAAGGCCTATAAAGACCTCATAGCGCTCGAGGAGGAGAAGAAGGCGAGGGAGGCTGCCTTGGTCAAGGCTCGAGAGGCCTCAAGGAAGGCGGAGGAGGAGACGACGCTGCTGCGGGAGCGGGCTCTGACGGTCGAGGAGGCCGCATCCAAAGCCTGGGAGGAGGCCCTGTCCTACAAGAATGTCATTGCCGATCTGGACAAGGAGAAGGGCCTTCTCAAGACCGACCTGGACTCCCTCCGAGAATCCTTCCGAAAGATGAAGGTGGCGCATGTGGACAGCGAGGTCGCCAGGTGTGCCGCAGAGGACGCAAAGAAGAAGGCCCTCGAAGACCTCGAGGCAGAGCGGGCTCAATCTCACAGGCTCTCTGACGACGTCGAACGTCTGAAGGGAGAGCTGTTGGAGAAGAGTGGGGCCATTGCACAGGCTGGCAAGGCAATCGAGGATCTCCGCGTTGCCAACACTGAGCTGGCACGCTCCAACAAAGAGATCGAGAGGGCCAACACCAGACTAGTCGGTGAGAACACGACCCTGGAGGAGAGTGTCCGCGATACGTTTCCTTTGTCGAATTTCTTTTTCGAGGTGTTCTTGGTTTTTCCTAAAGCTTCTTGTATTGGCATTTACAGGGCTTAAGGACGAACTCTTAGCCGCCCAAGTCGAGGCCCGTAGTGCTAAGGCCCAGCTCGAGGCGGAGGTTGTTTTGAACCGTCGAGTGCGGACGGCGATAAATGACCTCTCGACCTCTTGGGAGGTCGAGCCTATGGACGAGTCGAAGGAGGACGCTCGAGGCGACGCACTGGTCGACCAGCTGTGCTACTTAGGCGCGACGCTGAGAGATCGGGTGCGGGATGCCCTCCACATCTGGGTGAAGCGGGCGATGGTGGTTGTCTGCTCGGGCTTCTCCTACGACAAGGAGGTGGTGTCCCACGGCTTCGTCACCGACATCTCTAAGACCGACGCGGAGAACGAAGAGAGGCTCCACACCTTGATCGACGACGCAGAGGCTCCTGGAGAGAGGCTGGCCAAGCTTTTTGAGCCTGAGGTGCTTCCTCCTGAGACTAGCTCAGGCGTAGGCGAGGGTGGTGAGGATCGTGCTGAAGACTGAGGCCTGCGAGCCTACTTAGGGTGCCTGGGGCCCCTTGTACAATACTCTGTTAACCTCTTTATAAGTAGTTCAATGTCTTTTTGTGACTGTTAAATTTTTATCTGTCTTTCCGCTCGAGGTTCTTTTGTTTCTCTTTGCGCCTACATATGTATTCCTTGTTCGATCTTTCGTCAAAAATAGCCTCGATCACTTCAAGGGTGAGGAAGTGAGTAGAGTTTCCATAGCCCGGGGGCGTAGGAGTTCTCAGGCTCGTTATCCCTCGGCCCTTAAGGGGCTCGAGGTGCCTCCACTACTCGATCGTGCAAGGTTTACTAAGTAAGGAAGAAAGAATTTCCTGGCTTTTTTGACACTTGGGGGGGGTCACCCCCCTGGTAGCCCCCGAGGTGGTATCGACTATGATGGGTCATAGTTGGTACTCCTTTCTAACGTCGAGATTTGTGAGAAAGTAAATCGCTCGAGGGAAAGGCTTCATTTATTCACACATTCGTTTACAAGGCCTTGGTACAGAATGTACGTAAGAACATAAAGTTTTGAACTTCTAGGGGTAGAATCGACGTAGCTGTTCGATGTTCCACGTGTTGGTGAAGATCACCCCCTTTTCGTCCGCGAGCTTGTATGTCCCTAGCTTCAGGACCTCGGCCACCACGTATGGGCCCTCCCAAGGTGGAGTCAGCTTGTGGTGTCCTTGATTGCTTTGCCGGTGTCGTAGGACAAGGTCGCCCATGTTTAAGTCCCTCTTGCACACGTGCTTGTCGTGGTAGCGTCAAAGTTTCTGCTGATATCTGGTAGAGTTGAGGAGGGCCATGTCTCGAGCCTCCTCGAGTTGGTCGACCGCATTTTCTTGAGTCTCCTTATTTGATTGCTTGTTGTACGCTTTGAGTCGAGGGAACCATACTCGAGGTCTGTGGGGAGGACAGCCTCAGAGCCATAGACCATGAAGAATGGGGTGTATTTTGTGGCCCTGCTTGGTGTTGTCCTTAGGCTCCATAGGACCGAGGAAAGCTCCTCGACCCACTTCCTGCCGAATTTCTTCAAACGATTGTAGATCCTTGGCTTGAGTCCTTGTAAAATCATGCCGTTGGCACGCTCGACCTGGCCGTTAGTTCGAGGGTGGGCTACTGCAGACCAGTTCACACGGATGTGATGCTGATCTCAGAAGTCCAAGAACTTTTTGCCGGTGAACTGAGTGCCGTTGTCGGTGATGATGACGTTGGGAATCCCAAACCATAGATCATGTAGCAGTCATGAACGGCAGGGAAACCGTCATCGTCCTTGTTGCCCTCATTGTCGCCGTCCTTCTCCTTCTTTGCGTCGTCGCGTGCGTCCTTTCTGAACCCCAGACCGTCGAAATGCTTTTTCAGCATACGACAATCCTTGAGCTTTTGGTTGGCTCCTCCTTTATGGTAAGGGCATGGTTCCTCTAACATCTTATCGAAGATACCTCCATCTGGGGGGCCTCGAGGCTTCTTCCTCTCCATGGCGGCGACGAGGTCATCGTCGAAGTTCTCCTGCTTGAACTGCTTCACTTTCTGCTTCTTCTTGTTCTTCTTGAGCCCTCGACTGGGGGTCCCGTCTTCATCGGCAGGCTGCTTGCCTTTCCTTCCTTCACAACTGAAGAAAGCACCGACCGCTTCTTCCTCGGCTGCGTAGTTTGCCACTACGTCCATGAGCTCATCGACAGTCTGAGGTCGATTCCGACCCGGTTCCCGCACCAAGTCTCGACTGGTGGTACAAGAGACAAATGCCAGGATGACGTCGTGGTCGGGGATATGCGGCAGCTCGGTGCACTGTTTTGAGAAGCGTTGAGCATACTCTCGAAGAGTTTCTCCTGACTTCTGTTTGCACTTGCTGAGGTCCCATGAGTTCCCGGGCCGTATGTAGGTTCCTTTGAAGTTACCCTCGAAGACTCTAACCAAATCGACCCAGTCGTGGATCTGATTAGCTGGAAGTTCCTCGAGCCACCGACGGGCGGTGTCGGAGAGGAAGAGTGGCAGCTATCTGATGATGGCTCGATCATCTCCTCGAGCGCCTCCTAGCTGACAGGCCAACCTAAAATCAGCCAGCCACAACTCTGGTTTGGTCTCACCATTGTATTTTGCGATGTTGGTCGGGGGTCAGAACGGACTGGGAAGGGGCGTGCTGCGGATTGCCCTGCTGAACACCCGTGAGCCTGGTGGCTCGGGGGCCATCCGGTCCTCGTCTCTTTCGTACCTTCCACCGTGATGCGCGCTGTAACCGCGCTCTTCCGCGTCCCCATACCGACGGCGTCGATTCTCTTCGATGTCATGCCGCGCGTCGTGTTGACGCTGATTGTTGACAGGGAGGACGAGAGTGGTCTTTCTACCTCGAGGGGGAGGCTGTTGATGGACTGACACCTCCTTTTCGTTTTGGGGTGGCTCATCGCGCTTTTCAGTGGCGGCTCCTCGTCGTCGAGAAGCCGAGCTTTCGGCTTGTTGAACCGCCGCTACCTGGAGAAGAGTCTGCACCTCGTCTCGAATGCGTCGGGCTTGGGAGTTTGATGGCTCTGGCATGTTGCGTAGCAGCATTGTCGCTGCCACTACGTTTTGGCCTGCTCGAGGGACGCGGCTGACGGGTTGCTCTGGCTCCGCCTCTCCGACGATTTTTCGGTGTACCTCTCGAGCTCGCCTATGGACACTTCCGCCAGGCGGGTAAGGCAAGTCTTGTTCGAGGATCTGCTCGAGCAGGACGAGGCGCTCTCGGTCTTCGTCGAGCTTTGTCTTGAGCTCTCGTAGTTGCACAAGCTGCGCAGCCCTGTCTTCCTGTGGAAGGGGGTAGACCTGTCCGCCGTTCCCAGGCGTCCTAGGGTCTTCCCTTGCTGCAGGGGCTCGACCGCCCGCAGCTGCGTCTTGCGTCTCGTCGGTAGTTTCTACTGCCCCATCAATGTGATAGCATTCCCTAGTAGGGTCGTAGCTATCGGTCTCGGAGTCAGAGTCCGGTTTGGCGGCGTAGAAACATCCACGTCCCTCCTCCAATAGCCGTTGCCTGAGCGAGGTGATCGTGTATCGCCCAGGGCCTAGGCGACGGAGGCCTCGTACCTTGGAGAAATCCGGCAGCTCGGATGTCGGCTGCTGTACTTCAGAGCTACGCAGGAGGACCATTGGTCTCTCCACGTACGTCTGGGCGTTTGGGCATATCGCTCTAGCTAGCGACTCTGCGGCGTTGTCCAATCCGAATGGCAGTGCCCTTCTTGGAGTGAACAACCCGTGTGGAAGTAACCTAGCGGCGGGTGCGTCGCCTCTTGTCGTTGTGTGATGCTGAGCCAGTGCGTCCATGGTTCCGGCACGTGGTGCTACCAGTTCCTGTGTCACCTCCTGCCTAGCACGAACTGCTGGTCGTGACGAGGCAGAGGGGCAACGATGGTGCTGTCCACGCCTCTTCTTGGGCGGGGAGGCATGGTGGCGAGGGCGTCTCAGGGCCCTCAACCGTGCTGGCGCTACACGGGCTCCTCCCGGTCCTTTGATCGAGAGCAAGATCATGTCATAGCCGGAGCCAGTCGACATGAACTCGAGACTCCCAAACCAAATCACCGTGGAGCGCAGAATCGGCGACGCGAGAGTGGCCATCTGGAAAGGAGTGGGAAATCGATGAAAAACACGCAGGACCCCTACCTGGCGCGCCAACTGTCGGTGTTTTCCCCACGGGGGGTCACACCAACGAGTAAATTTGTATGCGTGCTCCCTTTCCCAGATGGTGATGCAAGAAGACACAGAGATTTATCCTGGTTCGGGCAAGAGAAGCCCCTACGTCCAGCGGGAGAGGGAAGTTTGTATTATCTTGCACCGAAGTGCTTGTACAGGGTCGGATACAAGGGTGGTATGGAGTATGGGAGTTCTACTGCATATGAGTGTAGTGTTGCGTGATGTCTATTTATTCCCGGGCCCTTCCTTTTATAGCACCAAGGAGAGACCCAGGGTACATGTATAGGTGTCAGAGTAGGGGTCGATAGGAGCATGGCGCGCTGACCTACTCGAGGCCTCTGTACCAGCGTGGTCTCGAGCCGTCCTGTCTCGGTAGCTTGATGATGATTACGCGTGCTCCTGTATCCTGCTCTGCGCGCCGTCTCGAGCCGGTTCACCGGCCGCACGCGTGTACGGTGTGGCGGCAGATCCGGCGGAGTGGTTACGGTGTTGTCCGTCGATGCCCGACTCGTCTCCAGGAAGGAACCTTGTCTGGTCGAGGGTCGGACGCCACGCAATGCCCTGATATCCGGAGCGCTGACCTTGGTTGTCTCGAGGTGGTCCTGATTGGACGTTCCGTCCCTATTTCCCGCGTCCTGACACGCCCTGGGTCGTTTGGTGGGGAAGGCTGCAAAAAGAACGACGGGACGGGTGCCTGTTCCCTATCACGCTTCCTATGATCAGCGTGTTAGGTGGGAAAGCGACAGGCGCATTAAATGCCCTGGCTCTCGTCCGCGTCAGGCGGCGGGCGGCGTCCTTGGGCTCGACGCCTCCCGATTCGCGCGAGCCCGTTTCCGTATTCGACGGTAGCTGGCGCTCGACCCCTGGTCGATTCGCTCGACGCCTTTTCCGTCTTCGAGGCAGCGGTCATCGACGACCGCACACATGTATTACCAGGGCGTCGAGTTGAGGGCCTCGACCTGTGTACGGGTAATCTCGTTATGTGCATCGGTGAGGGTACCCCTTACTGATACCCTCGACAGTTCTAAACCTCCTGAGCCTCGACGCATGAGCTTAACTTGGTGATTTAAATCCATGGCATGCTAGTCAATTTGACATAAAATTGACAAGAGATAAAAGACAAATGTCAAATTATGGAACCTGTCGGTTGCTGCCAGACAGTTCCAAAATATGTGGCCTAAAATAGCCATTCACCAAAGGAAATTGACTAAAAAGTCGTATCCAAATGATAATATAATGATGATGAATTATGACACTTGTTATTCAGTTGTTAACTCACTTTTTAAATATAATCAAGTAATTGAGTTACAAATGAAAATAACTGGATCAACTATTTAGTCGATATATCATTTATACATAAAAGATAGTTTACGCATGTTTATTCTTTTACTCATTAAATAAACAATAGCTCATTAAAATTGGTATAAAGGCCTATGATTTTAGTATGTTAGTTTCGTAAATGCATCAAATCCATATTCACCTGGTTTAAAGACCCACGTGCTTCAATAAATTTAGTACAAGTTAATAGTCTATTTAATTTCATAACCAAATTTATACACGTACGCTATTTGTTGAAGCTTAACCGGGTCTGCTATTTAGCCGATATAGGGTTCATGAAGCATGAACAAGATCTATTTACGTTGTTATAATTAAATTTGGTTTTAGTTTCTAGATTAATCATGATTAAGTAAATATCTCGAACGCACAATATGTAACAACCAAGATTAACAGATCAGTTGGCCTAGATTTAAATACTTGTTCAATATTTAACACTTATTCAAGAAGCCTTTTATTAAATTGATTAGGGTTTAACTGATCTGTTTAATCTTGGTTAGATAGAATATTGTTGTAATAAATAAAATATTAAATTTAAACAATATTGAAAACTTATTGAATCTATTAAATTGCTAATTTAATAGAGCTGATAACTAGCCTAAATCGATTCTTTGTAAGAGATTAAACTAATCCAGCCTGACACGTACGATCTAAACCGATAACTAGTTCAATTCAAGCTTAACACGAGTTCGGAAGATGCAGCCATGATAAACTAGATGTGAACCGTGCCAATACTTACAAGCAAACTGAAGGTCGAAATCAACCGATGCAGCTCGATTCATCGAAGGCCTTGACGAGATCTACTCTTACTCCTACTCCTAAGTTTGATAGTTGGAGCCGAAAAGGTTTTGTATTGAATTGTTGATATTATTACAAGGATCATGTCTCTGATATTTCTAGCCCAGAAACCAAGTCATATGTCATAATATTATACAACTACTTCAAAAAAGGTAACTCAAACTCTAATTCCTTCTAGTGATGAAACTCGATACGTCTTCTTGCGTCCTGCCTTGATCCGACATGTCTTGATCGACTATCTTCATTCAAGTTTCTATTTAGTCAATCCACTATCCAAACAATCCTTCTTTTTATGGGGTGGACACATAGGAAAATCCTATCTGGCCAAAATATGGGATTAAAACATGCCCCCAATTTTGGAATAAAATTGATTTTATTCTAAAATTGCCAATTATCTGACCCCAATCAAAACCGACGCGGACAAATTGATGACTACATTTACTCCCCAATTCTTCCCTATCCGTGTGTCTTAAAATCTAGGGTTTCCCTCCAAAGTGATTCCAGCCAAAAATTTGAAACCCATATAACCTGCACAATCTCGATTCGATTCAACACCATCAATCAAGCTTCAACTCAGTGATTCCTTCATCCCAATGGCATCAATCGACAATATTCCTAAGGTGTTTTTCCTTCTTTTGTTATTTTCAATTTTTGCTCCTTAAATATTCTCATTTTTCTTTTTGTCACACCCAATTTTAAGGATAAAATTGAATGCAATATCTTATGTGTGCCCAAAGGTCAATCACACATAAGCCGACAAATTATAGGAAGTATCGTCACAAGTGTTTGTTACATAACGATAATATCTCAGAGTCATTACACAAATAAACCTCAAATAAAAAGATAACTCTTGCGTAGAAGCTCCAACACACAGGCACATCAACTGGTTGACCACAAGTTTAGAAATCCTCAGGGAAGTACTGGTAGTAGTCATTACCTATGCCATCTGCTACCCATCTGCGATTTTTATTCAAATAAAGAAAATAAACAAGCATAAGTACATCTCGTACTTAACAAGTGTAACATGGGGTTCATGAGGCTCAAAGGCTAGACACTGGTTAACTGCATGTAGCTTTTAGTTGTCACAATATTAGCATATGAGTAGCATCAAATTATCAAGACCCAAAGTAAACTCATGATCAAGTAAATTGAATAAAGAACAACATAAACAACATATTAATCAACAATAACATTGAAGATTTGCCATTAGTGTTCATTTATTTTGTATTGGTTCCAAGGCCGCTCATGACTGTGAGCATGGCAGATACATTAGTTTTACACTCTGCAGAGGTTGTACACTTTCACTATGAGTCGTGATTTACGTTTTCACCCGAGGTGATCAGCCTCTTAGCCCACTACCAAGAAAGACCGATAGGGTTCACTATGAAGCCTTTCAAAGGTTCGTCTAACAAGTTAGGACTGCTTGGTTTCATTAGTCAGTCAATGTGATTCTACCGCACAAGGAATTCATGGTCTGCTATCCCCCATTTGTGCCACATGGGTAACCTCTAACAAGTTAGAAAAGGTCCTCATACTGAGCTAAAGCTAGAGCCATGTAGCCCTCATAGTTGTACTGTATGTCCTAGATGGTCATATACAGATAAGTCCTTATGGAGAGAAACTAGAGCACCATAACATAGCCCAATGTTCTAGCCCTCTTTACCAAAGTTGCTAAAAAGACATCTTTTAATGTTTATTGCATATTCTATTAATCTAATTATAAGATCATGGTTTAGTGGAGCACTAGCATAAGCTACCTAATGCAAAACCATAGGTGACAAGGTATAAGATCAAAACTAGGAAATCCTTAACAAGGTGACCCATGCAATATGAATTATGTGATTATAGTTATTAGGAAACAAAGATAATCCCTTGCTATACTTGCCTTGATCAAACTGGTCCTGCTGATATTGTTCGTAGAAGTACTCTTGGTCACCCATAAACTACTCACCATCTAAACTCAATCATCACATCAACAGCAATCACCCAGAGACAATCATGCAAGGCAAACAATTGTACAATTAGAATAGTACACCACCAGTAGCAAATAACGATAAAAAGTTTGTAAAACCAATCTACATCACACTACAATCACATAAACATAAAGTTCACAAAATTCAGAGCTAGAACAAAGAAGTTATGACCTAAACAAGATTTCCTATAATAAAACAATAGATTAAATCTAAACTCAGATCTAAAAAAATTGAAAACAGGTACATAAACTATAGATTATGCAAAAACGAATCTAACGCAATTTGAATGGATGAAAACAGAGTTAAAACAGAGATTTTATGAGTAAAACAAGATCAATGGCAAATCTGTAATTTTGAGAAAGCGTACTTTGAATCTGAATAAAGGAAAATACGCTTTTGAAATAAGAAAATGTATTCTGGAGACTACGCTATGGACTTCGGGTTCTATATTTAAAAACTATAAGGGCTCTTTTGCAAAACCGTGGCTGAACAAGTATCCTTCATCTTGAGCCGCTGGATCGCGCTTGGACGGTCGCGATTAGATCGGGGTTGGGGAGGGAAGATGGCCGGCCCGAGTTGAGGCTGAACCCAGCGACGCCATGGCTAGAGATGGCCGGTGTTGGCCAAATCGGTGTTTTAGAGCGCTGGAATACAAAGAAAAAGCACCAGGACATAGAGGAGCTCAACGCGAACTCACCTAGGGAAAGGATTAGAACGGAGAGCAACCGGAGAGTGTGCCCAATGGAGAACGGCGGACGACAGCCTCTACAAGAAGTTTGGCAAAGGTTAGCTGCACACAGAGAGTGCATGACAATATGAAAAAGATGGCTCAGCGACTTCGCAAGGGCGAAACGAGGCTCGGCAAGAAGCTCACGGTGGCAAAGATGCGGCGCTGTGGGTTTTCATGTTTGGTGTGGATCTCGTCGGCATTCTACGGCTCGGCTAGGACGACTGCTCGTCCTAGGGTTAGGGTAGGGAGTTCGGTAGGGCTGATGGTGCTATTTAAGGCTCCCTTGGCTTGAGGGTCAGACCACTATGGAAAATCCATGCGGCCAGCATGAACTCGGATTCGAGTCCCGCTCGGTTATGAGGAAGGCGATGACTCCGCCAGGTGGGCCTGAGTCATCAGTGGGAGAGAGGGTGGGGCCAGTCCGTCAGCGTGTGCAGCGAGGGAGAGAAAAGGGAATGTGCGTGTGCCTGATGGGCTGAGCGTTCCACGGCCCACGAAACAGAAAGGAGGAAGGGGAAAAAGTGGGGACCGGGCCGGGTGCCCCATGCCGGCAGAATGAGAAGGGGAGGGGAGGTAGGCCGTAGGGGGCTACGCCGAATACCATGGAGAGAGCGAGGGCAAATAAATTCTTTTGGTTTTTATTTTCAACCTTTTCCTAAAATAAAGTTCAAAAACTATTTAAACAAATCCTTAAATTCGAAACAACCACTCAAGCCAAAATATATGCAGCAGCATGGATGCTCAATCATGTATCTAGACCTTATAGTGGATTTTAATTTAATAAAAGTTATTATTTACGACATTTTAGTGCTCATAAAAGTGTTAAGTAAATCAATTTACCCTATTTTAAAAATATGCAATTTTTAGGGTGTTACAATTCTACCCCCCTTAAAATGAATCTCGTCCTCGAGATTCAGTTGGTGCTTACTCAAACAACTGAGGTTATGAATTTCTCAAATCCTCTTCTCTTTCCTAGGTAGCCTCTTCTTTGGTATATCTATTCCACTGCACTTTGAACATTTTGATATCTCGGCTTTGTTGATACCATTTTTGGACACGTACCCAGGATCGGTAGAGTGTAGATCGGCAAGAAAGGGCAAGGGTGACTGGTCTGCAGAAGAGTTGCCGATAAGGGTGGTGGCCGATGAGGAGACAGCTAAACATGGCTAAGTCCATGGGTGGTGATGTGTTTATGCTGATGGCCAGTATTAATCGTTGCCGATGGGAAGTATGCCGATGACGTGGAAGGAAGACTTGAAGGTTGCCAATTGGTCCGTGGTGGTGTCCTAGCTTGTCGCGGCAGGATAGTTTTATGTTTTCCTTAGTTATTTAAATCGTTTTGTACACGGATTCTGTTTAAATTTGGAATTCGAATTCTAGTCGTGTCTGGTTGTAGCTCTTTGAGCAGGGTATAAATGTAGACCCTAGGGCCTTGTAATCGAGACATCTATCAATCAATCAAACACAAGTTTTTACTCATATTCCAACATCTACTTTTTCGACGACTTCGTCATACTTTCCTTTTTTATTACGAGTTCTTCAGAATTCGTCGACTTAAGCTCGGCGTGTTCTCAAGTTCCGCGTGAATACCTCTTGGCCGTGGCATCCGGGCACATCGCTGCTGTCGGGACAAAAGTATTCGAGTTATCACCTTTGCCGATAGTAAGGTCAAATCGGCTGGCACGCCTTAACGTTTAAATTGGGTATTAGCCCTTTGTGTTTGCAGATCAGCTTTTGCATCAACAGGCACCTAGTAAATCTTTCTGTTGTTTCCAAAATTCTTACCGGGTATTCTTCATAAGTAAGATCCTCTTTAGCGGTCAATTCCTCTATTAGTATCTCCTCTTCCCGTACACGCAAACACTTCTTAAGTTGTGACACATGAAAGACGTCATGCACTCCTCTTAAACTTTCAAGCAGCTCCAATTGATAAGCTACTTCTCCTCATCTTTCTATCACTTTGAAAGGCCCGATATACCTTGGTGCTAACTTGTCTTTCCTGTTCAACCTTATCACACTTCTCATGGATGACACCATCAAGTACATGTAGTCTCCCACCTCAAAAGCTAACTCTCTTCTCTGTGTGTCAGCATAACTCTTCTGGCGGGACTATGCTACTCTTAAGTTATCCCCGATCACTCTCACTTGCCATTCTACATCAGTGTCTCTCCCGTTTGATTCCAAAACAATGGGGTTCTACATTTCCGTTGATACAAAGCTTCAAATGGTGCCATCTAGAAACTCTTTTGGTAGCTATTGTTGTATGAAAACTCTACACACGGTAAACTTTTATCCCAACTTGTACCATACTACAACGCACAAGCCCTCAGCATATCTTCCAAAACCTGATTAATTCTTTCAGTCTACCCGTCAGTCTGAGGGTGATATGCCATGCTGAAAGTCAGCTTGGTCCGCAAAGTCACATGCACTTTCTGCCAAAAGTGAGACGTAAACTGAGTGCCTCGATCAGAAACTATCTTCTTAGGGACCCCATGCAAACACACTATTCTTTCCATATACAGTTCAGCCAACTTTGGTCCACTATACTTGGTCTTAACTGGAATAAAATGAGTGACCTTAGTCAACCGGTCTACTATTACCCATATAGAATCATAACCTTTCTGGGTTCGTGGCAGACCCACTACGAAGTCCAGACCAACTTCTTCCCACTTCCACTTGGGGATTTTCATTGGTTGCAACAAACTGGCAGGTCTTTGATGCTCTGCTTTGACTCTCTAGCAGGTATCACATAAAGTGACATACTCAACAACATCTCTCTTTAGGCCATACCACAAATACTTCTCCTTTAAGTCTAGGTACATCTTGGTGCTAACAGGGTGTATAGAATATGTGGATTCATGGGCCTCTCACAGAATTGACTCTTTGACAGTCCTATCCTCAGGCACACATAGCCTTTTTCGAAACCATAGTGTTCCACTATCATCCATTCAGAAACCTGGTGCCTTACTGTTGATACTTCTAACGTTGTTACCAAAAGTAGATTAACTAATCTTGATAACGGCACCAAAAATGTAACCACCTCTCATACCACTTAAGCCAAGTTGTCATCCCCAGCATGGCAGAGAGATACAGTATTGAAATATGCAAATGCTCCTCTAACAACTATATGAATGTGTATCTGCAAGCGCACAGATAATACCGATGTAGCATTTTAACCAGAAAGTATTCCAGGCATCGTTATTTGTATTTTTACCACTGGGAAGGGAATGCTAAGGAATAAATGAGGAATATGAGTATCATTTCCTGTGTAATGATAAGCTTCCATCTATCTCTCTTAATACAGGGTAAGTGTCACATAAATTATAGATACTGAATGAATAGTGACAAAAGATAAATACACTGATCAACATAGACAGCCACATAAAATAATGATAAGCACCTCAACAAATATTCTAGTAAGTCATTAGCATGGAATTAGGACGAACTACAAGAATATTTCCTAAGTCAATTTAACTATACAATCTTAGCATATTATTATTAGTTCAACTATACATGGCAATCATGGCTAGATAGGTTCATTCATGTGTAGTGAGTATTACTAAGGAAGATGAAGAACAGAGTAATCACTTCCCCGTAATAATACTGCTCTGCGTGCCCTATAAACGGGAGGAGGACTATAGAGGATTCAATAGGACTCTCACTCCTGTGATCTAACTCATGTTCCGGAATATAGGGTACAATCGCAGATAAATATGGTATAGGCACCACGCCTACACAATATCTATCATTTTCCTATAGTACCAATGGACAAACCATTATTGGATAAACTTTATATGATCCTAAACATGGATAAAACTCAGATCTAACTAAGCCATGTATATAAGCATAATAAACTAAGAACAACATAATTGAGAACATAAGCAAATAGAATAAAATCATAATCAATATAATGAAATAGACCAAA
The DNA here is from genome assembly GCF_000003195.3 of Sorghum bicolor. Classification (NCBI taxonomy): domain Eukaryota; kingdom Viridiplantae; phylum Streptophyta; class Magnoliopsida; order Poales; family Poaceae; genus Sorghum; species Sorghum bicolor. The sequence goes on along the minus strand of NC_012877.2, from coordinate 40,850,287 downwards.
GTCACATTCATAATAATGAAGAACAATGAAGAACTAGAGCGAGAATTACCAAGAATCCTCTTGACAGATCTGGAAACCAATTGAAGATTGACTCCTTCCAGTTCTAATCCTATGTAGCTATACAAAACTAGAAATCTAGTTGATGTGTTGGCTCTAGGGCTTGATCAGGGGATTCTCCTCTGGAGATGAATATGAATAATGAATTGTTGGCTCTCTCTAGGGGGACAGGGGCCTTGCTTATATAGCCTCCTCAAATGAACGTCAGCCGTCGGATCAAACCAACCTTAATTGTATGGTTTACATTGATCCTCAAGGTCGATGGAGCAAGATCCGCGAGGGGGAGCCTGATTGGCCAGGGGGCCAGGGCGGCCGCCCCACCCCCTAGGGCCGGCGCCCCACCTCCCACTTCTTCCCGCCTCTTCTTGAGTCTTCTAGAGTATAGAAAATTGTGCAATTGGTTATTATCTATATGTAATCATGACATGTGGGCCTTCCCTCCATATTTCCTGATAAACCCTGCAGAAACAGACTTTCACCAAAACTCATGGAATTCTATTAGTATAAACCCTGATTCTAGCTATTAGATGCATATAGATCATTTTCCATGATTAGTTGATGGTTAAAATTTATACTTAAGGACCGTCAAGAACTCGCCCAAGCTTACCCTTTGCTCATCCTTGAGCAAACATAAACTCAATGGTGGATTAAGAGTTGCTGCAATGCTTTCATGCCTTAAAGGTACACATGCTTTCAAATAAGATCTCATCTCTGAGTTAGAGCAAACAATTAAGATTTAAAACTTACACATTTTACCTTTTGTTGACACTTGCTAACACCACTTGAATACTAGGTTGTCATTCCCCGCATGGCACTAGAGTGTACTATGGTATTTATACGCACACAGATAATCCGCAAGCGCACGGATACCGTTGAAGCTTTTTACCCGGTTAAAGATTTTATCGTATCCACAGGGAAACGGGAGAACTAACTACGCTCTAACTTAACCAAGATAGATAGATAAGTGTAAATAGGAAAGATGGTAGAATTGAATAAGAACAATATTAAAGGTAAGATAACAATGTGTGATAATATGGGAATAGAGAATAAAGCAATCTAATATATGGGCGATGGTAGCAGAATAGAGAGGGTAACTATGGTTTCTTTACTTCAAAGGGGTATGTCTATGTCTGGGACGAACCACGTGATAAGAGTACACCACAAAAGATGCTTATCATTAGGCCGATAAACCCTACCCGTCCTACTAACGAGAGGTGGATTACAGAGAACCAACGTAACTGTCACCTACGCGGCCTACCACACGATCCAGCTAGACAGAGGATATCCATAAGTAATCTAGGTCTAAGCACCTCGCTTACACCTATACTACAACTGTCACCTATAGTATCCTATAGATTAGAATACTCAAAAGAGTTGTGAACCAGAACATACATAATTAGTAATTGCATAATGAATTAGAAGTAGATTACCAGAGTCATCCCATGAGCAAGCTTGATTAGAGCTTGATCATGACGAAGTACAACCGGAGGAAGAACCGACAGGCCGGCCTCTCCTCTAATCCTCCTTCGCTCTCCATCTCGCTACTATCTAGATCTACTCTAGTTTAGAGAAGAGAGGAGAGCTCTCATCTCTAAACCCTAGCTTTTGCTCTGTCTATGAATAATGAATAATGATCAAGGGGTTCCTCCTCCAGAGGCCAGGGGGTCTGGTTATATAGTCCCCTCAAGTGAACCTGGGCCGTCGGATCAAACCGACATTGATTGAACGGTTATTCTTGATCCTTTAGGTCGGTGGAGCATAATCCGCGAGGTTGAACGTGATTGGCCACTGTAGCAAGGCGGGCGCCCTAAGGACTTGGGCGGGCGCCCAGGTCCTGGCTCCGTTCGGCCTCCGCTTCCTTCCCGTGGCTTCTGGAGTCTTCTAGATGTAAGATAATTGCGCGGCACGTTAATATCTCTATGTAATCCTGACATGTGGGCCTTCCTTCCGTATTTCCTGATAACCCCCTGTAGAAATAGACAAACACCAAAACTCGTGGAATTCTGTCAGATAAAACCCTAAGTCTAGATGTTGATTTCATTTAGATCCTTTTCTTTGTTTATTTGATAATTAAATTTGATACTTAAGGACCGTCAACAAACTCCCCCAAGCTTACCTCTTGCTCGTCCCTAAGCAAGGATAGACTCAGCAATGGATCAGAAGTTGTTGCAATATCTTAAAAATTTGACGGTACACATGCTTTTAAATAAGATCTCATCTCTGAGTTAGAGTAAACTGTCAAGAACTAAAACTTACTTACTTTACCTTTCACCATGGGACTTGTAACCGTCACTTCTGTCTTGAGTAGTTAAAAGATAGAACAGTCTAGCCAAGTGCCATGTCTCTTATTCTTGATCAGCTATAGCTCTGGAGTTTTTGCAGATTTTCAAATAAAACTCAGAGATTCCTTGTATGACTCTCTAAATCTCTCTTTTGTGGTATTTTTAAATCCTTACCAAGGCAGTGATGGTATATGCCTTCTCTCAAGATATGTGGTATTTGTGGTATAAGGCATAGTGACATTGCCTTCTCTCTCACCCTACTCTAATAAGGCTTTAATATCTGGAGCTCATAGGTGGGAGATAAAGTATACATACTTACAAGACATTTATTGAATAGTCAAACCATGGATCCAAAGAAACAAATCAATAAGCAAAATCAAGATGTGCATGTGTGGTGAATGAATGGTGTATGGTGATGATGGTGATAACAATGGTGAAAGTCTAATTCTACTTTTGCTCTTTTGAGGGGATACATACCTTCCTTACTTTTCGAAACTTTATGAGGAGAATGAGATGCTCTTCTTTTTCTTTCCTCTCAGGTGGGTATCTTGTACCCCTAATTCTACTGTCCGACACTTGTCCATTTTTACCTCTCGTCTCACTTTTTCTTTCTTTCGAGGTTCCGGGCACTTGCCCCTTTTTATTTCCTCGTTTATTATTATTTTTTTTTTTCAGAGCACTCATCTCTTGAGATAATATAGCAAGTGGTAGTAGCAAGATAACTTGAGCATTTATTTCACAAGAGAAAACAGAAATATTTTTGGCTATTCTCTCCCGGATTAGGAGTAGAATATTTTTGGGTGGTTCTATAGATGGAAATGAGTGGATATATGTGGATGGTACTTCTGGAGTAGAAGCAGCATGTATGAGTGAACGTGCAAGTGAATCTTGATTTAACCACATGACAAGCTCCTAAGGGTCCACACAGCTTGACCACACTCAATACTCATAAGCAGTAAATAATAAATGTGTGGCTCAAAGTCTAGCAAGCATGTATATATGGCTGTGGTAGGAATTTAAGCTTTCATCATACAGGAACTCATCATGCAATATTTTAAAGATTTTTCAAAGATAAAATTCTCCAGAATTCTAGCATCCCTAGGAACAGATAAACAGCAGCTCAGCCTTCCCATATCATATCCGTTAACAACTTAGATTTCAGATCAAGGTTTCATCCCACAAGTTTAGATCTAGAGCAAGCTTTGAATTATAACAGTTATGTCTAAACTTGAGAGAGAACTTCAAATTTGCAAATTAGGCAGAGCAACTATTCATCATATCCATGCTAGAGTTTTATTATTAAGATTCAGATTAGCATAGCCACTTTATTTATTGAACACACTAAGCAAAAGATATGTATAAGCACAAAATCTTTATTTGGTTTTTCATAGTTTATGTATTTTAATATTCTAATATAATATAAGTATAAAGATAGGTAGAAATACTTAGCGAGATAAATGGGGGTGCTCTCCCCCAAGCTGAATTTTGACGTAATTTCTCTTGATGTAGCTAGCAGGTGGCAGAGGTGTATTTGAAAGTCAGCAGTATTCTGACAGCGATTAGAATGTCCTCCGTTTGCTAGTCTTCTTGATTCTTAAATTCTATGGAGCTCAAATAGACAACAAAGCTTGTGGAACTAATTAAGTGTTAGCATAAATATCTAGCCTTCATCATGTTGAGCTTCCTCAATAAATATTACTCCCTGTTTTTATATTTTTATTTTATAAAGCATAAAAGAAATATTTATTTTATTTTTATGCCACCACAGTGAAGGTACTTATGGGTTTTATGCCACTCGTATACTCACATGGGGCTTAGTATTTTTTAACATTTTTAGTTTCTTTTCAAGATAGCATGATTAAATAATAATCTATTTAAGGAAATTAAATAATTAAAGGGAAAAGGGAATGCAGAAAGGATAAATATGGATAACTACCGATCTTACCTTTCGGTGATGGTTGAATGTTTTAAGTCTTCTGAACAAGACTTCTCACCGTGTTCATTCTTCAGGTGCGTCATTTGATTCAGGTGCGGACCTTGACGTCTGCACCTCTTGATACGGTGTCACCCATGTTCTTCGTTTGCCCAGCAATTCGATGTGCGGCGTTGGCAGTAACCTGCTCAGTGTGTTTGTGCTCGTAGATCCAGGTCCTTCACTTGGTAGAGTCTGAGAGTTATAAAACTCCTCCGTGTTTTGCTCAAAGTGTACCTGCTCATAGAGACAAGGCAGAGATCAAGTGCATGGGTCCTGTTGGTGGAAAACACCAACAGAACCAAAAGTGTATTTGTTCTTCACTAACCTTAAGCATGGTGAGCAAGACAAAGTTGATGAATGATAAGTTCATGAGTGTAGCATTTATAACATTTGTCAGATCAGATCGCTCAACCTTATGGAAAGATAATCTATCTATGCATATGTCTTTTTCTTTATATCTCTCAATGATTGAATGTGTAACATTTTAGCTCATGTGGGATCATGGAGGTAGTACTAAGAACAAGGATTAAAGGACTAAACATATTGAATCAGTTGGGATGGTTAATCTAGAGTTGTAAATCACACATGTTTGTCTCTTTGATTTATATGAACGCCAGAACCAAGGAGAAGCTTATAAAAGTGATAGTCAAGTACCTTAAGATGTTACCTTGCTTGAAGAGTGATGGTACAGTATCACCTTGTGGAAGCTATCCTTTCTTAGCGGTTGTGCATCGTGTTTGTGGCACCCTCCACGGATCATCTCTCTATGATGAATGAGCTATGTCCTTCTTGTGCAAATTGTTAAACTTCATGTGTCACTCTCTTCGTTTCTGATGTGAGTTTATCTCAGGACTTCCCAAATCGATATTGAAAGTTTTTTTTTCTGCAGGGGTTAGTCCGACAAAAATATACCAATGTCTACACAAGCAGTTTTTAGTTCAATAACCGAACTAGACTCCACGTCTAATCAGATTAAGGAAGGCTGTTTAACCTAAGCACCATGCTTAATTTAAAAGCCAATAGAAGTATGTGCAGTACTTCCAAACTAACACTTACTAGTAAATAGACAAAGGTAGCATGACAGCATTTATAGAGATCTACTCAAGTGGAGATGAAGTAGTGTGATTAGTATTTAACAAATTGAGAATGTCTTGAAGGTAGGGACAACCAACATAGCAACATGGCAAAGGATGTTTTTATGTAAAGTACTCCCCCAAGCTTGAATTTTGCAGAATTCAAGTTTGGATGATTTAAATTCAATGTTGTATGATGATTGGTTGGACATACCTTGTGCTTGTCATTCATCCGATCTTCTTGCTCCAATCCTGTAAAGGTTAGTGACAAGAATACCCGAAGGAATATTTTTACAATTATCCTTATATGCTCAATACACAAGGTAATGTTGCAAATAATTAAAAACTCATGTTACGATCTGATCAGTGCTTATTTTAGGACACTAAGCTTGTCCTTGGGAACCCATCAATTTATGTCGGCGAAGTGGTTTCCCTTCCAACGCTGACCTATATCAAGACCAACTCAACGAGATCTGCAATATTTATTATAGACATATGCATCGACAACCGCCCTTTTAAAGTTTTTATAAATAGAAAGGAAGAGGGGGTTGGAGATCTCAAATGTGGTGATGTTGGAGAGACCAATAGATTGGGAAGATGTTGCATATGAGCATGGAGTAAACAAAGTGGCTATGAAATAAATTCCATGCTCATTAATGTTATCTTCGTCTCCAATCTGAATGTTCAGAGTTCCTCTTGGATTGGTCTCACTTATGTCCTCTTCTATAGTTGGATGAATCCCATCTTCAAAGAGAGTCAAGAACTCACCATTTGAAATTGAACCAAAGTCGGAATTCATTAAGGCGTCTTCCTTATCCATCCATTCTACACATTCTAGCCATTTAGAACTTATGATGAGGAAAGGGGAGGTGTTAGAATTTTCAATATGGCTTAGCTCTCCTTTATTTGATGTGTCATCCTCGACTTCTTCATAACAGGAACCAGGACATTCTCTAAGAGAACCATTATTGCGAGGATTTGAATTATCCCTGCTTGAACGTCTCTTATGGAACCAGAAGTCTAAACCATTAGCATCTGAAAGATTTAAGGTCGGAATTCCTTCCTCCCTTGGAGATTTTTGGGGTATTGATGGTTTAGGATCGATAGCTAAAGTTTGGAATTGAAGTGGTTGTGATCTGGCTATCGAAACTTCTTCTTCTTGTCTAGGAACTGGTTCTGTCTCTTTCTTAGGGATATAAAAGCTAGGAGACTTTCCAATTAATAAATCAATCAAATTCCAAGCTTCACTAGCAGGTAGGTGATAGAAGGATCCTCTAGAGGCTGTATTCAAGGTTTGCTTATTTTCCCCACTAAGGCCCTCAAAAAAGTGAATTAGAAGAACTTCTTCTGGAATAGAAAGCTTTGGGCCAGTGAGAGTAAGGTTGATAAAACGGTCCCATGATTTCCTAAGAGATTCTTCTTCCAGTTGTCTAAAAGAAATAATCTCACGCCGAAGTTCCGCCACTTTGGAGATTGGAAAATATTTAGAAAGAAAACTATTATGTAACTCCTTCCAATCTCCATGAACACTCCCTATTTTGAGTTTGTACCAATGTCTAGCTTTTCCCGTTAAAGAGAACGGAAAGAGCTTCCATTTAAGGGTCTCATCGGACATTCCTTCTATGCGAAGGAGGTCACAGACTCGATAAAACTCTCTTAGGTGTGTGTATGGGTTTTCCTCACCTTCTCCTGAGAAAGGTTGTTTTTGAACAAATTCTATGTATTCGGTGTCTATCTCAAAACTAGATGCTATGATAGGCTTTGAAGATTTTAGTGGTTCGAGATGTGTGCCCATAGGTCTATGAAATTCATAGATAGACATGTTTGAATTCATGATAGACCAGAGATCAAGGATTAGATAAGAAGAAAGATTAGCAGAGATGAGGCAAAGGATAAAAGGAAAATATTTTTTTTATTTTTTTAGAAAATGATTAAGCTAGTTCGTAGTCAACTCAGCAACCGTTTCCCCGGCAACGGCGCCAAAAATGCTTGTTGACACTTGCTAACACCACTTGAATACTAGGTTGTCATCCCCAGCATGGCACTAGAGTGTACTATGGTATTTATACGCACACAGATAATCCTCAAGCGCACGGATACCGTTGAAGCTTTTTACCCGGTTAAAGGTTTTCTCGTATCCACAGGGAAACGGGAGAACTAACTATGCTCTAACTTAACCAAGATAGATAGATAAGTGTAAATAGGAAAGATGGTAGAATTGAATAAGAACAATATTAAAGGTAAGATAACAATGTGTGATAATATGGGAATAGAGAATAAAGCAATCTAATATATGGGCGATGGTAGCAGAATAGAGAGGGTAACTATGGTTTCTTTACTTCAAAGGGGTATGTCTATGTCTGGGACGAACCACGTGATAAGAGTACACCACAAAGGATGCTTATCCTTAGGCCGATAAACCCTACCCGTCCTGCTAACGAGAGGTGGACTACAGAGAACCAACGTAACTGTCACCTACGCGGCCTACCACACGATCCAGCTAGACAGGGGATATCCACAAGTAATCTAGGTCTAAGCTCCTCGCTTACACCTATACTACAACTCTCACCTATAGCGTCCTATAGATTAGAATACTCAAAAGAGTTGTGAACCAGAACATACATAATTAGTAATTCCATAATGAATTAGAAGTAGATTACCAGAGTCATCCCATGAGCAAGCTTGATTAGAGCTTGATCATGACGAAGTACAACCGGAGGAAGAACCGACAGGCCGGCCTCTCCTCTAATCCTCCTTCGCTCTCCATCTCGCTACTATCTAGATCTACTCTAGTTTAGAGAAGAGAGGAGAGCTCTCATCTCTAAACCCTAGCTTTTGCTCTGTCTATGAATAATGAATAATGATCAAGGGTTTCCTCCTCCTGGGGCCAGGGGGTCTGGTTATATAGTCCCCTCAAGTGAACCTGGGCCGTCGGATCAAACCGACATTGATTGAACGGTTATTCTTGATCCTTTAGGTCGGTGGAGCATAATCCGCGAGGTTGAACGTGATTGGCCACTGTAGCAGGGCGGGCGCCCAGGTCCTGGCTCCGTTCGGCCTCCGCTTCCTTCCCGTGGCTTCTGGAGTCTTCTAGATGTAAGATAATTGCGCGGCATGTTAATATCTCTATGTAATCCTGACATGTGGGCCTTCCTTCCGTATTTCCTGATAACCCCATGCAGAAATAGACAAACACCAAAACTTGTGGAATTCTGTCAGATAAAACCCTAAGTCTAGATGTTGATTTCATTTAGATCCTTTTCTTTGTTTATTTGATAATTAAATTTGATACTTAAGGACCGTCAACACCTTTCACCATGGGGCTTGTAACCATCACCTGTGTCTTGAGTAGTTGAAGGATAGAACCGTCCAGTGAAGCGCCATATTTCTTGCTCTTTGATCAACTATAATTCTGGAGTTTTTTTGCAGATTTTCAAATAAAACTCAGAGATTCCTTGTCTGAGTCTCTCAATCCTTTTGTTGAAGCAAAACTAGATCTGCAAACACAAAGGTCTAATACATGATTTTGATATCAAGGCGTGCCAGTCGATTTGACCTATTAATCAACAAGGATGATGATTTGAATACTTTGATCCCGACAATAGCTATGTGCCCGGATGTCACAGCCAAGAGGTATTCACGCGGAACTCGACGATCGTCGAGAATTGCACTAGATCAGTACAACTCGCCGAACCGATGAAAACTTGTAATACAAGTTTACTCCTATTTTTGCATCTACTTACTTTTCGACGACTTCGTCAATTCGCATATTTTCTTTATTACAAGTTCTCATCGGTTCGGCGAGTTGCCAAAGGCCAGTTGACGTGCTACTGTCCATGGATTGTAAAACTCATAAGTGACACAAGTATTCTTCCCGCTGCTAAATGTGTTCACTGGAATTGCCTAGGGACTAGTAATAGCCATCATCAAGTCATTATCTTTATTCAGCACCTCATCAGCAAGATTGAAGAGGAGGGGGAATCTGGATTCTTCGTCAATGTAGGGCATCTAGGCCCGATGCTCACAAGAAAGGTCATTGTAAAAGGTCTAAAAGAATCTGCCGATTTGGTTTTCGTTGGCTTCAGTCCCAGGGAGTACAATGATTCCTTTGCCAAAGTTAAGGGGCGGATGGGTTGCCAATTCATCATCTGCAAGCTTGTAATCTTCAGCAATGTCCCATGGAAATTGTTGGGTGAAGAAGTTCCACTGCAGACGCTTGTGCATACGGGCGTTCAGTCACATGTTGATAAACCTCCAAGGGCCTCCTGGGTTACCGATGGGTTCACCCAGCAAAAGCTTCTAAGCTACTTGGTGAATGAGATGATAGGTGGAACCCAGGAGGTTTCGGCCAAGGGAGAATCTGGCGCCATTGGCTAGTGATTCGGCTGCTGCAGGATAGACGCATGTTGGCCCTACCGATCAGGCTTTGTTATGCTGATGTGATTAAACCGAGAGAAACAATCACCAGTGGTCATGACTAGATCAAGGTAGCTCAACTTCCTCCTGGTGCCGATACCACAGACATCAACCTATCCACCTGGGTGCTGACCTCTTTTATCACCGAATCTTACAAGTCATGGTGGCAAGAATGGAGAGGACAACTGTTCGCAGCATCGACTCACACATATCAGCATCTTATCAACTCCGAGCATGCTATCCCTGACGACACAGTAAGTTTTCTCCTAACACTTAGCCTTCTTCTTCATATTTTGACCTCATCGCAACTAATCCTCCTATCTGACAGGTTGATGATCCAGCACCGACTATGAGTAAAAGTGGGAGACCTTTTGATCTCCGACCAGTGTCTCCAATTTCACCAATCGGCTACAACGCCCCTACCTTGGCGGCTTTGACTCATCGGGGAGCTCGTCCTAGGAAAGTCACCACCAAGCGCCCAAAATCCACTCCATTGGTTGCTGCCGCTACCTTGGCGCAAGCTTTTAAGGTAACAACCTTAATTATTTTATCATGCCGATTTCAATTTAAACTCACACCATTTTTCAGGGCGTAATGACCACAACTGGGGCATCATCGGCAACGTCTCCTGCGCTGGATACTATCACTCTCGATGAACCTTGGGAGGTATTTTCCTACCTTTATACTTAACTTATAAGACATTATGCCTTACATTTATTTTGGAGCAACAAATCGATGCATTGGCAAGAGCCCAGGATATTCAACCATCGAGTGCCGATGCCCCCCAGCCAGTGGCTACCAAAGCTCAAGCCAAGCGCAGGGCCACAAAAGATACCAAGGCCTAGCCGAAGCGGCAGAAAACTGTACCATCCTCGCCACCTCAGCTAGCGCCCCTGAGCCAAACTGACCTGGCCGATGCACCTAAGCAAATGATTGACCCATCTGACTAAGGTACGTCATCGGTCGTCGCTCTCGAGCAAACCATCGCTGCTCTTACACAAGGTATGCCATTGGTTATCGTATTCCATAAATTTACCATCGATGAATTTGCAAAGAAACTATCATTATTTTCAACATTAATCAATTTCACAGCTGAAGATATCCAATTGGCAGATCCAGCCGATTCTCATTAGGGCATAACCCAGACTGTATCCTCCAGCCAAAGGCAAGAGATTGCCTTGAAACAAGTAAGCTGTCTATCTTAACTGATTTGCATTATGCATACTTACTTCCAATCGACTCATTCTCTCCCTCCTTACTTAGGAACAAGACTCCCCTGATAGCCTATTCTCCTTTACCATCGACATCTCTGATGATGAAGGGGAAGAGGCAAGCTATTCATTGGCGCTCGGAACGATATCGATAGAAGTTAGATCTAAGCTGGAGGATCTGTTGGACTTATTGTAGGAAGACACAACTCAACTGGTGGATGATTCTGATCCGGCAAAAGTTATCTTTAAAATAATGAACGGCCATGTCCCTGCCAATGTTGAAGAAGCAATCTTTCAAGCTGCTCACTTAGAAAGCCGTCAACCCAATACCAAAAGGCCACTCAACGCATTGCCGAAAGAGTTGCTTAGGCTCAACTCAAAGAAGAGATGCTGTAAGTGAAACATATTGCCGATGAAAAGCACAAGAGCATCAGTAGTTTACAAGCCTGAGGTGCCGAGTTGAAACAGAAGATCTCAGACCTATCGACAAGGAGAGAAGCTCTGCTAGCTGAACTTAAGCAAGTTGAAGAAGCACTGACTCAGGCTGCATAAGAAGAAAGTCAGCTACCCGATGCAATCAAGGATCTTCAGCAAGAGAGGGACACCCAAGGCCGCAAAGCTCTTGTGATGAAAAAGAAACTCAAGGCAGTGGAGGGCTTAGACGATGAAGACACCAAAGAGATAGAGGAAGCCAACTAGACTCACATGCGCGCAGTATCGGCCATTCAGTCTTTGCTAAACTCGTAAATTTCTTTATTGGCAGTATATTGCCTCGATACTCTTCATAAACACTAATATTTTGTCCAGCCGATAGTGTAACACCCCAGGTGTTTGCCACTGCTTAGACAATGGGTTTTTTGCTCAAACATGCCAAATCAATGGTGGTGAAGATGTCCAAGTCAATCAATGAATGTAGGCTCAATATAAACTTGCATAATTCAACCTTGCTTACATACAGGATCTTTTCAAAGTGCATGCTTGGGTGAAGTTAATTGAACCTCTTTCATGTGCCCTACATCCATCACTACCTATAGTGATCACTCAAAAGTTTCATGAGGTTTGGAATCAAAAGGTCACATAAAATGATAAGTTACATGCTTGTTGGAATGACCTCATTAAGTGAAAGGAACCATGAGTCATCAACCAATCCTTGCAACCTTTCCCAAATCACTCTAGATGAACTCTACAACAAAAGTCATGAAGGGTTCATGTTGAGCTTGTGCCTAGAAAATGCTTCAATTGGCCTAAAACCTTAATTCGAGCTTTATCAAGTTGTTGCTTAAACCAAAGTGAACGTTTGACTTCTATACTAGTTTTGAGGTTTGACCTTAAATGAAAGTTGTAGCTTAGCTTCTGTAGAACAAACTTTGTTCAAGAGCTAGTTTGGTCCCTATCCTAGTCAAATTGAGCTCTCAATAATCAATTCAATGTTGATTTGCTACCTCTAGATTTTTGGCTAAGTCCTTTAATGTGATAGCAAAAAGTTAGCTTCTTCGTGACGTTTTATTATCCAAATTCATATGGTAACTGTTAGCAAACAGAAAAATCTGCAAGCGCACGGATTCTAGAGTATTCTAGAGTATCGATTTTCCACAAGGAACGTGAGTGTGCTAATTAAGATTCAAGATCGCCCAAGGATAACTATATAATTATTTTTGGTGGGAAGAGAGGAAGTTTCCTGAGAGTTCTCTAGTTGATCGAAGAATCAAGAATTACTTCAAAGATTATTTATTTCGGGACATCAGAACACTAACCACAGAAAGAGATGAGAAGGGGGCTAGGAAGCTCTGACTATGGTCCTACAAACACTGATCCGAACGAGGTGGAATACGTCAACCGTTACGGCTGTAACTACCCTAGGGCTACCACAACAATCCGCAGGATTGGGTGTAATTCCAAGTAATTGCAAGACTAAACACCACGTCTAATCTATTAATTACTACTCTAGTGTTTCAAAGACTAGAGCACTTGATGCAAGCGGGAATCCAATAAATAACTTGAATGTAAATAAAAGTAATTAAAGAACTCAGGAATTATGAATTGAAGAACTTGGAGAACGATGAAGAACGAACCAGTTGCTGCAATAGTACAATGTTGAGGAAGATCCGACAGATCCGGCTCCTCCTCCGCTCTCCTCTTCTCTCTCCCTATTTTCTAGATTACAACTAGAACTAACTAGAACTAGAACTAACTAGAACTAGATGAACTAGAGGGATCCTCTCTACTTGGATGAATAATTGAAATCCTAGCTTTGTTTCTGTAGAAGAGGTATGTTCTCCGGGGGCCAGGGGGCCTGCTTATATAGCCCTTCCAAATGAACGTGGGTAGTCGGATCAAACCGATCTTAATCGCACGGTTTTCCTTGATCCTCAAAGGCGGTGGAGCACGATCCGCGAGACCTGCCCTGATTGGTCACTAGGGCAGGGCGGGCGCCCTGCCCCCAGGCCCGCTCGGCCTCCCGTTTGTTCCCGTGGCTTCTGGGGTCTTCTAAATGATAGAAAGTTGGCGCACACGTTAATATCTCTATGTAAACCCAACATGTGGGCCTTTCCTCCATATTTCCTAATAACCCCCTGCAGAAATAGACAAACACCAAAACTTGTGGAATTCTGTCAGATAAAACCCTAAGTCTAGGTGTCGGTTGCATTTGGATCACTTTCCATGATTAGTTGATGGTTAAATGTGAGCATTAAGGACCGTCAACAAGCTCCCCCAAGCTTAACCTTTGCTCATCCCTAAGCAAGGATGGACTCAAGAGTTTCTGTAGGGGTTTCATGCCTTAAAGGTACACATGCGTTCAAACAAGATCTCATCTCTGGGTTAGGGTAAACTGTTAAGATTTAAACTTACTCATTTTTCCTTCCACCATGGGGCTTGCAACCGTCACTTATATCTTGAGTAGTTAAAAGATAGAACGGTCTAGTCAAGCGCCATGTCTCTTGTTCTTCGATTAACTATAGCTCTAGAGTTTTGCAGATTTTCAAATAAAACTCAGAGATTCCTTGTATGACTCTCTCTAGTCTCTCTTTTGTGGTATTTCTAGATCCTTACCAAGGCAGTAATGGTGTATGCCTTCTCTCAAAGTATGTGGTATTTTTGGTATGAGGCATAGTGGCATTGCCTTCTCTCTCACCCTACTCTAATAAGGTTTTGATATCTGGAGCTCATAAGTGGGAGATAGCCAATACATACTTACAAGACATTTATTCCATAGTCAAACCATGGATCCAGAAGAACAACTCAATAAATCAAATCAAGATGTGCATGTGTGGCGAATGAATGGTGATAATGGTGAAAATAATGGTGAAAGTCTAATTCTAGTTTTGCACTTTTGAGGGGGCACATACCTTCCTTGCACTTGAGGCTTTTGAGGGGAATGAGATGCTCTATATTTTATTTTTCTTTTCTCTCAGGTGGGTATCTTGTACCCCTAATTCTACTGTCGGACACTTGTCCATTTTTACCTCTCGTCTCACTTTTTCTCTCTTCTTCTTTTTCGAGGTTTCAGGCACTTGCCCCTTTTTATTTCCTCGTATTCACTTTCTCTTTTTTTCAGAGCACTCACCCTCCTAGAATAATGTAGCAAGTGGTAGTAACCAAAATATCTCGAGCATTTATTTCACGGGGAATAATAGAGATAGGATAATGTTGTTGGCTATTTTCTCCTAGTTAGGAGTAGAATAATTTTGGGTGAATCTGGATATGGAAATAAGTGGATGTATGTGGATGCGTACTTCCAGAGTAGAATCAGCATGTATGAGTGAACGTGCAACTGAATCTTGATTTTAACCGCATGACAAGCTCCTAAGGGTCTATACAGCTTGACCACACTCGATGCTCATAAGTAGTAAAAAGTAAATGTATGGTTCATAGTCTAATAAGCATGTATATATGGCTATGGTTGGATTTTAAACTCTCATCATACAAGAACTCATCATGCAACATTTTAAAGATTTTCAAAGATAAAATTCTCTAGAATTCTAGCATCTCTAGGAACAGATAAACAGCAGGTCAACCTTTCCATATCGTATCCATTAACGACTTATACTTTAGATCAAGTACTCTTCCCACAAGTTTAGGTTTAGAGCAAATCTTAATTAATAACAGTCATGCCTAAACTTGAGAGAGATTTCAATTTTGAGAACTAGTCATGGCAGAGCAACTATTCATCATTTCCATGTGAGAGCTTATCATGAGGGTTCATAGCAAACTTTATTTATTTATTTATTTAGCAATCTAAGCAAAGATATATATAAGCACAAAATCTTTATTTGGGTTTTTATGATTATGCATCTTTTTATTATTTGAGTAAAGTATAAACATGAATATAAACACTTAGCTGGATAAATGGGGGTGCTCTCCGCCCAAAGTGGATCCAGCTTTTGACGTAATTTCTTCTGATGTAGCTAGCAGGTGGCGGAGTTGTATTTGAATGTCGGCAGTGTTGACGGTCCTTAAGTATCAAATATAATTATCAAATAAACAAAGAAAAGGATCCAAATGCAACCGACATCTAGACTTAGGGTTTTATCTGACAAAATTCTATGAGTTTTGGTGTTTGTCTATTTCTACAGGGGGTTATCAGGAATTATGGAAGAAAGGCCCACACGTCGGGTTTACATAGAGATATTAACGTGTCGCGCAATTATCCTATATCTAGAAGGGTCCAGAAGCCACGGGAACGAACGGGAGACCGGACGGGCTCGAGGGCAGGGTGCCCACCCTCCCCCCTTGGGCGCCCGCCGTGGCCTCTGAGCCAGTCAGAGCCAACTTCGCGGATCATGCTCCACCGACCTAAAGGATCAAGGAAAACCGTGCAATTAATGTCGGTTTGATCCAACGCCCCACATTCACATGGAAGGACTATATAAGCAGACCCCCTGGCCCCTGGAGGAGAGGACCTCAGACCCCTAATTCATTATTCATCTTGGGAGAAGAAGCCTCTGATCAAGCCCTAGAGCCACCACATCAATTAGATCTCTAGTTTAGCATAGCTACATAGGATTAGAACTAGAAGGAGTCAATCTTCGATTGGTTTCCGGATCTGTCAAGAGGATTCTTGGTAATTCTCTATTGTTCTTCAATTGTTCATCTTTGTTCTTCAATATTATGAATATGACGTTGTTCTACTTCAATATATTGATTATGACTTTGCTCTACTTGTTTATATTCGCAATTATATTGTTCTTAGTTTATCATAGTTATATGCTTGGCTTAGTTAGATTGAAATTATATACATTTTTAGGATCGTATAGCACTTATCCATGTGTACAGAGGGTAAATGATAAGTATTGTGTAGGCGTGGTGCTTATACTGTATTTATCTGCGATTGTACCTTATATGCTAGATCGCGGGGTAGTTTGTGGTAGTGACAGCTCCAATGATTATTATATAGTCCCCCTCTCATGTATAGGGCTGGTAGAGCAACATTATTACGGGGAGTGATTGCTATGTTTCTCATATTCCTTTATAATATCACTATGCATGGGCGTAGTCCTGTCTCGCAATGATTGCCAAGTATAATTGCACTAACTATGATATGCTAGACTGTATAGTTAAGAATAACTTAGGAAATATTCTTGTAGTTCGTCCTAATTCCTTGCTAATGACTTGCTAGAATATCTATTGAGGTGCTTATCATATTTATATGTGGCTAAGTTATGCTGATCAGATTAATTATCTTTGTCACCATTCATACTTTATATATCTTTTATGTGACACTTATCCCTGTATGAAAGAGATAGATAAATGCTTTTAATTATACATGCAATGATAAATACTCAATCCTATATTCTATTCTATAATCAACATTGATGTTTAGCAATCCCTTCCCAGTGGTAAAAATATAAATAACGATACCTAGAATACTTCTCGGTTAAAATGCTACATCGGTATTAATCTGTGCGCTTGCGGATCTTATTTATTATTTATTCTGAAGAGCAATTGCATATTTCAATATTGCGTCTCTCATGTCATGCTGGGGATGACAACTTGGATTAGTGGCATGAGGGATAGGTTTGGCATTTTTGGCGCCGTTATCAGAATTAGAAAACTAAGTCTACTTTTGGTAGTGACGTTAAGAATGCCCAACAAGTATTTTTGGCGCCGTTGCCGGGGAAGGTTGATTACTAATTAGGAATGAATATGAAATTTTGAGTCATCATTCGCATCACTAATATGATTGAGCTTATCAATTCTCTCATACAGTTTTACCCCGATATTTTTCTATTTTATCTTATGCAGGGTAATGTATGAATAGAAGACATCTAGCAGAAAATTTTGTTGACAATCCCGAAGCGTTATTCAGAAAAACAAGAGCCAAGATCAAGAAGAGATCATCAACACTTTAGCACGAAGCTTCATCCAATAAAGAAGATCACCAAAGCTTCACCCGGAACTTGTCTTCAAAATTCGAAGCCATGGCGAACAAATCGATCCATGAGTTCTCAGCTCCCACTATGGACAACATCTGTACTGGACCTGCTGCAGAGATCGACGGCAACTTTGAGCTCAAGCCTAGACTTATCAACATGGTGCAATCCATCCAGTTCTGTGGGAAGGCACACGAAGATGCTAGTGCTCATCTCCAACACTTCCTGGAGATTTGCAACACATTCACCATATCAGGAGTCCCCAGAGATACCATCACAAACAGAAGGATTAGAATCCGTTAAATCAAATAGCTGCTGCTGTTCCTGCAACTAACCCCGGTATACCATCACAAACAGAAGGATTAGAATCTACAAATCTTGTAGACAGGTTTGATGCAGGTAACTACCGGAGTAACCCGGTCACTGAAGTTACTACTGACCTTCTGCTGGTCAAGAGAGGCAATCCAGGACGCCCAGTCATCTTGATCTCCATTGGCATGGTGGACTTCCCAGAAGCACTCTGTGACTTTGGCTCTAGCGTCAACATTATGCCCAGGGTACTCTATGAAAAATTCTTTACATATCCTTTATTAGAAACAACCATGTGTTTGCAGTTTGCAGACTAGGCGTTAAGTTTCCCCAAGGGAATATTGAAGAACCTCTGTGTCCGAGTTGGTACCTTGTACGCCCCAGCAGACTTCGTGGTGATAGAGACTGGTAATGATGAGAGGGCACCCATCATCTTAGGGAGGCCATTCCTGAACACCTCGGGAGCTGTCATCTACGCTAGTGCTGCCAAGATCAGTTTCTACATCAAAGGGAGAAAGGAGACGTTTTCCTTCAAGAACAAAACTACACAAATCCTAGAGCAATCCCGACATGAACCAAGGAAGAGGACTAACAGGAGGAACAGGAACAAACAAGTGTGGACCGAGTCAGCTAAGATGGTCACTGCAGTTCATGGAGGTCAAGATCATCAACTTAAGTCCCCCTTTCTAACCAAGAAGGACGACCCAGGTATGCCAAGTATCCACTGCTCCATAAATGGATACAACTTCTACAAGACACTTTGCGACACCGGATCGGGCATCAACATAATGGCTGCAGTCACCTATCGGCTCTTGTTCGGAACCATGCCCCTAAAACCAACATACATTCAGCTTCACATGGCAAATCAGACATTCTGAAAGGTTGAAGGTATAGTAACTGATGTCCCTATCAAAATAGATGATCATTTTGTCCATACAGACTTTCATGTTATTAACATGGGAGAAGATGAGTACGATGCACCCATCATCCTTGGGAGACCGTTCCTCAGCACCGTTAAAGCAATCATCTACATTGGAACTAGAGAAGTCCACATACACTTCCCCTTACAGAAGGTACGCCACTATTTTACTGACCCTAACTATATAGTTGAAGACTCTAAGCAGGTCAGGACAAGAAGAAGACGACGCAACCGCAACCAGAGGAGGCAAATCATCAAGGACGGATGGGCAGACTACGAAGGAGAAGTAGTAAGGTCTGAAGATATACAGCTTGAACAGAACTATCCTGAGGAGACCGAAGCACCAAGTCAGGTGTGGAAAGAGAAGATAACTATACACGAAGGAGAGGCGCCGCCGGAAGCACCGACTACGCCATCCAATGAATCCCAGGACAACTGAGAAAACGGAGAGTCCCATTCAGAGGACTTAAAAACACCGTGTGTCTTGCCAAGAGGTAAACTTGGTAGTTATCCTTTTCCTGTCAATTATTTAAAATAGTTTGCTTAGTTAATCAGGTTCATACTATCCTAAAAGGAAAATAAAAATGTTAAAAATAGTAAGCCCATGTGAGTATACGAATGGCATAAAACCCATAAGTACATTCACTGTGGTGGCATAAAAATAAAATAAATATTTTTCTGCTCTATAAAATGAAAATATAAAAATAGAGAGTAACATTTATTGGGGAGGCTCCACATGATAAAGGCTAGATATTTATGCTAACACTTAATCAGTTCCACAAAGCTTTGTTGTCTATTTGAGCTCCACAGAATTCAAGGATCAAGAAGACTAGCAGACGGAGGACATCCTAATCGCTGTCAGGGTACTGCCGGCTTTCAAATACACCTTTGCCACCTGCTAGCTACATGAGAAGAAATTACATCAAAATCCAGCTTGGGGGAGAGCACCCCCATTTATCCCGCTAAGTATTTCTATCTATCTATATACTTATACTATATTAAAATATAAATATACATAACCATGAAAAAACCAAATAAAGATTTCGTGCTTATATATATAAATATATCTTTTGCTTACTGCGCTTAATAAATAAATAAAGTGGCTATGCTAAACTGAATCTTAATAATAAAACTCTAGCATGGATATGATGAATAGTTGCTCTGCCTAATTTTTAAAATTTGAGTTCTCTCTCTAGTTTAGACATAACTGTTATAATTTAAAGTCTAAGTTGTTAATGGATATGATATGGGAAGGTTGAGGTGCTGTTTATCTGTTCCTAGAGATGCTAGAATTTTGGAGAATTTTATCTTTGAAAATCTTTAAAATATCACATGATGAGTTCCTATATGATGAGAGTTTAAATTCAAACCACAGCCACATATACATGCTTGTTAGACTTTGAGCCACACATTTACTTTTTATTGCTTATGAACATTGAGTGTGGTCAAGCTGTGTAGACCCTTAGGAGCTTGTCATGTGGTTAAATCAAGATTCACTTGCACCTTCACTTATACATGCTGCTTCTACTCCGGAAGTACGCATCCACATATATCTACTCATTTCCATCTTGACAACCACCCAAAAATATTATACTCCTAATCCGGGAGAGAATACCCAAAAAACATTTATGTTTTTCCCCTGTGAAATAAACGCTTAAGTTATCTTGGTTACTACCACTTGCTACATTATTTCAAGAGATGAGTGCTCTAAAAAAAGAAGAAGAAAGAAAAGATACGAGAAAATAAAAAGGGGCAAGTGCCCAGAACCTCGAAAGAAAAGAAAAAGTGAGACGCGAGGTAAAAATGGACAAGTGTCTGACAGTGGAATTAGGGGTACAAGATACCCACCTGAGAGGAAAGAACAAGATAATAATGGTGAAAGTCTAATTAATCTCATTCCCCTCAAAAGTTTCAAAAGAGCAAGAAAGGTATGTATCCCCTCAAAATAGCACAAGTAGAATTAGACTTTCACCATTGTTATCACCATCATCACCATACACCATTCATTCGCCACACATGCACATCTTGATTTGACTTATTGACTTGTTTCTTTGGATCCATGGTTTGACTATACAATAAATGTCTTGTAAGTATGTATACTTATTAGAGTAGGGTGAGAGAGAAGGCAATGTCACTATGCCTTATACCACAAATACCACATATTTTGAGAGAGAAGGCATATACATCACTGCCTTGGTAAGGATCGAGAAGTACCACAAAAGAGAGATCTGAGTGAGTCATACAAGGAATCTCTAAGTTTTATTTGAAAATCTGCAAAAAAAAACTCCAGAGCTATAGCTGATCAAGAATAAGAGACAAGGCACTTGACTAGACCGTCCTAACTTTTAACTGCTCAAGACAGAAGTGACGGTTACATGTCCCATGGTAAAAGGTAAAATGAGTAAGTTTTAAGTTTTGACAGTTTACTCTGACTCACAGATGAGACCTTGTTTGAAAGCATGTGTACCGTCAACTTTTAAAGGCATTCCAACAACTTCTGATCCATCACTGAGATTATCCTTGCTGAGGGACGAGCAAGAGGTAAGCTTGGGGGAGTTTGTTGACGGTCCTTAAGTATCAAATATAATTATCAAATAAACAAAGAAAAGGATCCAAATGCAACCGACATCTAGACTTAGGCTTTATCTGACAGAATTCCATGAGTTTTGGTGTTTGTCTATTTCTGCAGGAGGTTATCAGGAATTATGGAAGAAAGGCCCACATGTCGGGTTTACATAGAGATATTAACGTGCCGCGCAATTATCCTACATCTAGAAGAGTCCAGAAGCCACGGGAACGAACGGGATACCGGACGGGCTCGAGGGCAGGGTGCCCACCCTCCCCCTTGGGTGTCCACCGTGGCCTCTGAGCCAGTCAGAGCCAACTTCACGGATCATGCTCCACCGACCTAAAGGATCAAGGAAAACCGTGCAATTAATGTCGGTTTGATCCAACGGCCCACATTCACTTGGAAGGACTATATAAGCAGACCCCCTGGCCCCTGGAGGAGAGGACCTCAGACCCCTAATTCATTATTCATCTTGGGAGAAGAAGCCTCTGATCAAGCCCTAGAGCCACCACATCAATTAGATCTCTAGTTTAGCATAGCTACATAGGATTAGAACTAGAAGGAGTCAATCTTCGATTGGTTTCCGGATCTGTCAAGAGGATTCTTGGTAATTCTCTATTGTTCTTCAATTGTTCATCTTTGTTCTTCAATATTATGAATATGACGTTGTTCTACTTCAATATATTGATTATGACTTTGCTCTACTTGTTTATATTCGCAATTATATTGTTCTTAGTTTATCATAGTTATATGCTTGGCTTAGTTAGATTGAAATTATATACATTTTTAGGATCGTATAGCACTTATCCATGTGTACAGAGGGTAAATGATAAGTATTGTGTAGGCGTGGTGCTTATACTGTATTTATCTGCGATTGTACCCTATATGCTAGATCGCGGGGTAGTTTGTGGTAGTGACAGCTCCATTGATTATTATAGTCCCCCAGTCGTGTATAGGGCTGGCAGAGCAACATTATTACGGGGAGTGATTGCTATGTTTCTCATATTTCTTTATAATACCACTATGCATGGGCGTAGTCCTGTCTCGCAATGATTGCCAAGTATAATTGCACTAACTATGATATGCTAGACTGTATAGTTAAGAATAACTTAGGAAATATTCTTGTAGTTCGTCCTAATTCCATGCTAATGACTTGCTAGAATATCTATTGAGGTGCTTATCATATTTATATGTGGCTAAGTTATGCTGATTAGATTAATTATCTTTGTCACCATTCATACTTTATATATCTTTTATGTGACACTTATCCCTGTATGAGAGAGATAGATAAATGCTCTCAATTATACATGCAATGATAAATACTCAATCCTATATTCTATTCTATAATCAACATTGATGTTTAGCAATCCCTTCCCAGTGGTAAAAATATAAATAACGATACCTAGAATACTTCCCGGTTAAAATGCTACATCGGTATTAATCTGTGCGCTTGCAGATCTTATTTATTATTTATTCTGAAGAGCAACTGCATATTTCAATACCGCGTCTCTCATGTCATGCTGGGGATGACAACTTGGCTTAAGTGGCATGAGGGATAGGTTTGGCATTTTTCGCGCCATTATCAGAATTAGAAAACTAAGTCTACTTTTGGTAGGGACGTTAAGAATGCCCAACAGGCAGCACCCTAACAGCGATTAGGATGTCCTCCGTCTGCTAGTCTTCTTTGATCCTTAAATTCTGTGGAGCTCAAATAGACAACAAAGCTTTGTGGAACTGGTTAAGTGTTAGCATAAAATCTCTTAGCCGTTATCACGTTGAGCTTCCTCTAATAAATATTACTCTCTTTGGTAGGATCATAAATTTATTTTTATATTTTCATTTTTATAGGATAGGAATATATTTATTTGATTATTACTCTCTTTGGTTTTATGCCACGAGCATACTCACATGGGGCTTACTATTTTTAACATTTTTATTTTCTTTTCAAGATAGCATGATTAACTAACAAGCCAATTAAGAAAAGTAAATAATTTAAGGGAAAAGAGAATGCTGAAAGGATAAATATGGATAACTACCGAGTTTACCTTGCGGTGAGGGTTCAATGTTTTAAGTCTTCTGAACAAGACTTCTCACCGTGATCATTCTCTAGGTGCATCACTTGATTCAGGTGTGGATCTTGACGTCAGCACCTCTTGATACGGTGTCACCCATGTTCTTCGTTTGCCCAGCAGTTCGAAGTGCGGCGTTGGTAGCATCCTGCTCAGTGTGTTTGTGCTCGTAGATCCAGGTTCTTCACTTGGTGGAGTCTGGGAGTTGTAAAACTCCTCCATATTTTGCTCGAAGTGTACCTGCTCATAGAGACAAGGCAGAGATCAAGTGCACGGGCCATGTTGGTGGAAAACACCAACAGAACTAAAAGTGTATTTGTTCTTCTATAACCTTAAGAATAGTGAGCAAAGACAAAATTGATGGATAATAAGATCATGAGTGTAGCATTTAAAACATTTGTCAGATCAGATCGCTCAACCTAATGGAAAGATAATCTATCTATACTTATGTTATATATATATATATATATCTCTTCCAAAGATTGCATGTGCAACATTTTAGCTCATATGATTAGGAGTGTGGGATCACAAAGGTGGAAGGACTAAACATGTTGAATCGATTGGATTGGTTAATCTAGAGTTGTAAATCATATATGTTTGTCTCTTTTATTCATGTGAACGCCAGAACCAAGGAGAAGCTTATAAAAGTGATAGTCAAGTACCTTAAGATGTTACCTTACTTGAAGAGTGATGGTACAGTATCACCTTGTGGAAGCTTTCCTTTCTTAGCGGTTATGCATCGTGTTTGTGGCACCCTCCATGGATCATCTATTGTGCGCTATGCCTTCCTTGTGTAAATTGTTAAACTTAATGTGTGTCTCTCTTTGTCTCCAATGTGAGTTTATCTCACGACTTCCCAGGTCGATATTGAAAGTTTTCCTACAGGGGTTAGTCCAACAAAATATCCCATATCTACTATAGCATACTATCGGCTCAAAAATCAACCTAGACACCATGTCTAATTTGATTTAGGAGGGCATTTTAACCTAAGCACCATGCTTAATTTAAAATCCCTTGGGAGTAAGATCATCATTCCTAAACTAAGCACCATGCTTAACTAAGAGATAAGTGAAACTACTCCAAACCTAGACATATACTAAAGCAAATAAAGGTAGCATGAGAGCATTTATAGAGATCTACACAAGTGGAGATGAATTAGTGTGATTAGTATTTAACAAATTGAGTATGTCTCAAAGGTAGGGACAACCAACATAGCAACATGGCAAAAGATGTTTTTATGTAAAGTATTCCCCCAAGCTTGAATTTTGCAAAATTCAAGTTTGGATGAATTTAATTCAATGTTGTATGATGATTAGTTGGACATACCTTGTGCTTGTCATTCATCCGATCTTCTTGCTCCAATCCTGGAACGGTTAGTGACAAGAATACCCGAAGGAATTTTTTACAATTATCCTTATATGCTCAATACACAAGGTAATGTTGCAAATAAATTCCATGCTCATTAATGTTTGGAGTGAAATCCATGTGGTATGGTGAAAATGGTAAGGTGAGTGTGGTAAAAAAGGAAAAGAAAAAGGATTGGTTCAAAACTAGCACAGATACCATTCCCGACAACGGCGCCAGAAAGCTTGTTGGGTATTTTAAACGCAAACAGAAAAATCTGCAAGCGCACGGATACCGATGTAGCTTTCACCCGGGAGTATTCTAGAGTATCAATTTTCCACAGGTAACGTGAGTGTACTAATTAAGATTCAAGATCACCCAAGGATAACTATATAATTATTTTTGGTGGGAAGAGAGGAAGCTTCCTGAGAGTTGTCTAGATGATCTAAGAATCAAAAATTACTTCAAATATTATTTATTTCGGGACATCAGAACACTAACCACAGAAAGAGATGAGAAGAGGGCTAGGAAGCTCTGACTACGGTCCTACAAACACCTATCCGAATGAGGTGGAATACGTTGACTGTTAGGGTTGTCACTACCCTAGGGCTACCACAACAATCCACATGATTGTGTGTAATTCCAGATGATTGCAAGACTAAACACCACGTCTAATCTTTTAATTACTACTCTAGGGTTTCAAAGACTAGAGTACATGATGCAAGCGGGAATCCAATAAATAACTTGAATGTGAATAAAATTAATTAAAGAACTCAGGAATTATGAATTGAAGAACTTGGAGTTGCTACAAAAGTATAATGTTGAGGAAGATCCGACAGATCCGGCTCCTCCTCCGCTCTCCTCTTCTCTCTCCCTATTTTCTAGATTACAACTAGAACTAACTAGAACTAGAACTAGATGAACTAGAACTAGAACTAGATGAACTAGAGAGATCCTCTCTACTTGGATGAATAATTTAAACCCTAGCTTTGATTCTGTAGAAGAGGTATGTTCTCTAGGGGCCAGGAGGCCTGCTTATATAGCCCTTCCAAATGAACCTGGGTCGTCTGATCAAACCGACCTTAATCGCACAATTTTCCTTGATCCTCAAAGGCGATGGAGCACGATCCGCGAGACCTTCCCTGATCGATCACCAGGGCAGGGTAGGCGCCCAAGGGGGAGGGCGGGAGCCCTGCTCCCAGGCCCGCTCGGCCTCCCATTCGTTCCCGTGGCTTCTGGAGTCTTCTGGATGATAGAAAATTGGCGCACACGTTAATATCTCTATGTAAACCCGACGTGTGGGCCTTTCCTCCATATCTCCTGCTAACCCCCTGTAAAAATAGACAAACACCAAAACTCGTGGAATTCTGTCAGATAAAACCCTAAGTCTAGGTGTCGGTTGCATTTGGATCACTTTCCATGATTAGTTGACGGTTAAATGTGAGCATTAAGGACGGTCAACAGTAACTCAATTGGATTCCTTAATATGAGTTGGAGTACTCTTCTTGATGAAAGCAATGGATCAAGTTTCATCAAATTTGGAGTTCATTCGGATGTTCAAAAATAGCTCCCAAAACAGCAAAAGGTTATTTTATCGCTAAACAGACATGTACCCGTTGGCATGCCGTGTTTTTGTTAAGCAACTCAAGTTGGTCCACAAATAAAAGTTGTGTATAATGGTTTGGAGAAGGTCATGTAAAAAGTTGCATCAAGTTTGACATGGTTTGTATCATCAATTCTTAGTTTTGCTAATCACCATCAATACGTTGACACTCGTGACTTGGCATCTAATTATCTCCTAATCTGTTGGTCTAATGGCCAAGCTTCATTAATGAAAGTTGTAGAGCAGCACGAGCAAAACAAACTTCGTTTTTGGCCCATGATCCAAATCGGCCCAGAAGCCGCCCGAATCAGCGTCCCACCATTGCTACTTTGTTGCCCGCCACGTGCTCGACAAAATGCTTGTGTGGCAACCATGCATAGAGCGTCTCCTCCATTGCTGCCACCTCCACCTTGCTCTGTGCCTCTTCCATGCCCCAAATGTGGATGGCAAATCGTCCTCTATCTATCGCACTCGCCCTCTCTCGCTCTCGTCACCCTTGCTTGTCCAGTTCCTCGCCATGGCCGTCCATGGGAATGGATGGTCGAGCAGAGAGCTGCTGTTGCTGCTGTGCTGCTGCCCCTACTTGTACTCGCCTCTCTCAGAACCCTCCAGCAGTGTCGCCGTGCTCTACTCCCTCCTCTGCGTGCATCGGTGCTCTCCTTGCCTCTAGTGTCGCCCTTGAGCCTTTTACCGGTCCGGAGACCTTGGTTTGAATTTTGAGAAAAGTTAGGGTTCCAGATGTGAAGCCATGACTCATGTGTGAATAGTGCTGCAGGGATCTATTCGTTGGAATCTAGTTTCTGAAAAGTTCAGGGTTCCCAATGCAAGATCTGTTTTCCTTTCGCTTTTGTTTTGCAGAGACTTTGGAAATGCATAGTAATTCATAGAAAAGTCGTAAAATAGAAAATGTGGACTTTTTGGAAACCTTGTGAAATTCTCTATGCAGTAGATCTATATTATTGCATGTTTTAGTTTGAAGTTTTAACGGTAAAAATAGATTTGTGCAGTTCGGTTTTAATTGCTTGTTATAATTGTCTTTTTCATAACCACTGTATTATTGCTCAAATAAATGCGAAAATAGTGTAACATGCCTTAAATATAATTTTTGATGTCTGGTAAAATTTTCATGAATTTAGGAATGAAAGACTAAGAGTTATAAAAATAACAAATACCCTGTGTTGCTTTGCTCATATTCTGAGTAGGTCTGCATATTTATATTGTTTGACTCAGTTAGGTTGTGAATCATGCCTGGATGAAAATATATGAGTTGTATTACTTTGCATAAGCTTTCCATCAAGCTAAATAGCATAATTTTTGGTTAAGCATATGTTTAGTTATAGTGGTTTAAAGTACTATTTCAGTTTCTGTCTAAACCCAGTCAGGGATGCATTGTTTGTTATGTAAGACCTTGTTAGTTGTAGATTTAGCTCTAGATGTTTATGACAAAGTTGTTCACAATTTAGTAGGCTTTCTAGAAAGTACATAACCATAATTTATGGTTGTTTAATGTGTCAAGATAGATTATGTCCATTGTTTGAACAAAGATGTCTTCATGGGGTTAATTGACCTTGATATTTGTGCAGTCATCTTTAGATGATAATAGGAAAGTTGTAGAAATATTTATAGTATTTCCAAAAAGTTAAGAACCATGTTTGCTGGAAGTATACAACTCCAGTCATGCTTGCTTGATGTGCCTATCAGTTTTCTGTCTTTATTTGTACCCTACTGTTTGAGGACAACTTGAGAAGTTTTGATTGTGCAACTAATTCCATGATATAAATGATGTTTGTTGTGCAACTTGTCTATATAAAAGATGTATATAATTTATTAATATATCTTATGGTAAAATTTGCATGATTTTTGGTTGCATTAAGAGTGAGTTATTGATTTAACTTGCATGGGGCTTGATAAATGGTTTATAATTGTAAATAAAATGTAAAAAATGGAAAATGTTGTTGCAGTACAATTCTATGATATTGGTGTATCATGTTTATATATAATATGGCCATGTGTTTGAAGAAAATATGATTTGTGCATTTATCTTACTCTCACATGGTTAATTGCAATAGCAATTTATATTTTTCATAGATGTTGCTAAGTTTATTCAAATGCAATGAAATTTGGGCAGTTGGCTATGGATAGTTTGTAGAAGCTACTGTAATTGTGGTGGAATTTACTGATCACTTTTGGTATATGTTCTTTAATTCACCTTATTATTCAAATAAATTAAGAAAGGCATTAAATAAATTTATTTGTTGTGACCACTATGTTTTCTAGTGTTCTTTAGATATGTGCAAACTGTTGGTAATAATGGTTTTGCTCAAATGCATGTTTGAAACATAACTTAATAATTAATTGTTTGCAATTGTTTTTTCTGGACAGTTGCTGGAACTGTTTGGATTATAATATGTAAATTATGTTTTCTGGGAATCTTGTTATTGTCAAAGTTGTAGATAATTCATTTATCTAGCGGCTGTAAAAAATTTGGTAGTATTTGGCCTTACAGTTTGTGAGTTGTGTCTGTTCAAAGTTTGATTCCAGAAATGGTAGTATTTGGCCTTTTGGTATAATTTTGACTAGCTTAAGTTGAGAATCATGCTATGATGTCTAAATATCAAATGTAGCTAATTTCCTAAGATTTTCAGAATGTCTTAATTCATATCCTTTGGAGCTGTGTAACTCCAGTTATGATTTATTTACTCAGCTGCTGTTAGCAGGCCTAAAAATGACAGATCCCTTGTATTGCTGTTGCTTGGTACATTGCTATGTATGACTCATGTCTTTGATAATGGCCAAGTTAATACACCTGAGATATTGTGAAACATGTATGACATGCCTGATATACTTGGTTGCATTCTTTTCTATCTTAGTATGTTGGTTGTGTTATGTTACTCAAGCAACATGAAACACACATGTATGTGTTGAGTAACATGATGCTTGTCTTGCTTACTGTATATCATGCATTGTCTATTGCACTTCTATGTGTTCATACACTTGGATCTTGCATCTCATTTAGGTATGCTAGATGAACCACGTGAAGGATGTCATGGTGGACCTATCTGGGCGATGGAAGGACTACACAAGTGTTGTCACCTTAGATGTCGTCAACACGGTGCAATCTAACTTAATTGACTTGTGTCGGATTCTAGGCAAGCCCCGGAGCATTCTAAGTCTCCTACCCTCTCTTTTTATAAAAGCACAAGAGTATAATGTTATAGGATGCATTAGGTGATAGGAGTTGAATGAAACCATTGGTGCATGTTTCCTACCTTGTCCACTATATGTAACTACCTGAAACCTTACTAGTATGAGGAAGACGTTCTATGCTTAGCTATGCTTAGCTCGGTGGAAGTCAGGTGATTTCCTGTCGCCTGCGAGATATAGGTGGATACCTGATCATGGTTGGCTATATTTGCTATCGTGGAAATAACTATATGTTAAGAATGAATAGAGATCGGGTGGGATGATGATAGTGAAACAACAAGGCATGAAGGTCTTCGGTGTGGATCTATCCCCGTCTATGTCGTTTAAGGACCGATACGTTGCACGTCCTCTTGTCATGTTGAACGCATGCCTAATACTTAGTTGGCTAGATAAGTCGTTCCGACCGCGAAGCCTATGAGTCAACTCAGGCCGGATACCCCATTCTGTTTGAGTGCGCATCCTGGTTGGTATTAAGTATATGCGGGGAGTCAATGGCATAAGACTGAGGTGTCAGGTTAGAGTCCTAACCCTAGCAGATTGTCATCCATAGGGGTGCAGCGCTGATCGGACCCGCGACTTAGTCCTGAGTTGTGCTAAAGGTGTTCTAAAGCTGCCTTCACGATGTATGCTTGGGTGAGTGCCAGGAATACCCCTCCAGCTGGATAGGAATCGGTTCGAATCACTGTCTCTCCCGGATAATGAGAACTTGACTTGAGCAGCGGCAACGTAGATACACTAAATGAAACATAATGGTTATGATGATGACGATGGCTACATGATAAACTGGATATGGTTATTAATGTGATGCTTATTGAATGGTCCTAATATGGTCAGAGGGGGGTGAATAGCCTATTTTAAAAATTCTACAAACTCACTAGAGCAAGAGGTTAGTAAATACCAAAGTGAAGCTTTTTGTTGTAGCTCAAATAGGGTGTTTGCAAGCCACCTATCCAACAATTCTAGTTAAAAAGATCACTACGCACACAAGAGTTATGTCACTACAAGCTACACTAGTGAACTATACTACACAAGACAAAGTAAGCAACTAAACTAATTACACTACTTTGTGGTAAGTAAAGGATAGGATGAGATATTTATACCGCCGTGTAGGGGATGAACCAAACAACAATATAAACAATCAAGCACCAGGAAAATGCCAATCAAACACAATTGGGATACCGATTTTTCTCCCGAGGTTCACGTGCTTGCCGGCACGCTACGTCCTCGTTGTGTCGACCAATACTTGGTGGTTCGGCGGCTAAGAGGTGTACCACGAACCTCGTCCTCACTAGGACACCACAAGAACCTACCCACAAGTGAGGTAACTCAATGACACAAGCAATCCACTAGAGTTACCTTTTGGCTCTCCACCGGGGAAGGTACAAAACCCCTCACAATCACCAAGAGATGGCCACGAACAATCACCAACTCGTGTCAATGCTCCTCCGCTGCTTCAAGCCGTCTAGGTGGCAGCAACCACCAAGAGTAACAAGAAAACCGCAGCCAAATTGATCCCCAAGTGCCACTAGATGCAATCACTCAAGCAAATGCACTTGGAATCACTCCCAATCTCACAAAGATGTTTAATCTATGAAGGAGATGAGTGGTAGGTGTTTGCTTAGGCTCACAAGGATGTCAAGTATGCTAGAATGCCAAGAGAGTGAGGCCCAAGCCGGCCAATAACTATTTATAAGCCCCTCAAACAAATAGAGCCGTTGGCTCCTTCACTGGGCTGAAATCGGGGTCATCGGACCTGCTGCAGGGAACCACCGGACGCTCAAGCCCTGCGTCCAGTGCCCTAAAAAACTACCACGTGTCCCCCTTTCCACTTTCGTGCGTCGATCTCTAACGGTCACTTGCAGAGCATCGGACGCGGTCAAGTTGGCACCAGACGCGTTCGGTGCACATCAGTATCGTGCGTAAAGAGGTCTGCAAACGCGTGGGGTCACTGGACGCACACCACTGGACGCGCTCCTGAGCGACCG
Organism: Sorghum bicolor; assembly: GCF_000003195.3. Lineage (NCBI taxonomy): Eukaryota > Viridiplantae > Streptophyta > Magnoliopsida > Poales > Poaceae > Sorghum > Sorghum bicolor. The sequence continues at coordinate 40,818,900 of NC_012877.2, read as the reverse complement.
GTCCCTTATCCAGAGAGCTCTGCAAAATGCGTGAACACCGGACGCGCACCACCAGACGCACCCTGAGCATCCGGTGCTCTCAGTCAGAGACTCCAGTAGAAGTCAGGCAACATTGGACGCACCAACAGGGTTTAACCTATGTCCGGTGCTCAGCGTCCGGTTCCTAACCCTAACAGGGCCAGGCACTGACAGCACAACAGACACACAGACATAGCGTCCGGTGAGTGTTTCTTAGCGAGAAACACTCCCGCGACTTCTCCAAGTTTCCCACCAGTGTAATAGAAAATATGCACTTCATTTTCTCAAAAGCGCCAACACGTCCTCTCTCTACCCTTCAAATTCCACCTCCTTCTCAAAGCGTGCCAACACCACAATGTGTAAACCAACAGGTGCATGTGTGTTAGCATTTTCACAATCATTTTGTTCAAAGGAGTTAAGTTAGCTCACTAGGTTCTAAATGCATGCTCATGAACAATGACACCTAGTGGCACTTGATAACCGTTTAGTCAAAGAATTCCCCTCTTTATAGTACGGCCATCTATCCTAAATGTGATCACACACTCTATGGTGTCTTGATCACCAAAACCAAAACCCTAAGCAATACCTTTGCCTTGATCTCCATAGGGCTTTGTTTTTCTCTTTATTCTTTTCCAAGTTGAGCACTTGATCATCTTGTGGTCATCACCATCATCACCATGATCATCTCTCGCTCCATCACTTGTCATGTACCAACCTTATTAAGTCTACACACACTTAGTATAGAGGTTAGTACTAGGGTTTCATTAATTATCCAAAACCAAACTAGGGCTTGCACTTATTAATCAAGTGGTTGCTATAGAATAGGTGCAAAATCTAGCTATGGTAGCTTAACGGAATTTGATGCTAAAATATTTATTAAAAGACTGAGAGTAAGGACTCATGATAGTAATGCTCTTTTTTGGCAAAGTTATGCTATCCAACCAACTCCACCAAATAAGCCTTGCATATCCTTGAGAGTCTTTTTAATTCTCTCCTATCAGGTAAGTCTAGCTGAGTACATTCTCATACTCAGGGTTTGTCCCACCTTGTTGCAGGTGAAGTTTTCAGTCTACTAAAGATGGTGGCTAACCATCGGTGGGCTCGATGAATCTATATACTGTTCTCATCTACATGCTTTTGTCAGAGGATGTCACCTATGCTAGCAATGTATTTGAAAGTTATGTTATTGTAATCATTTGAGAGCTATGTTATTTTCTAATCAATTTGGAAATCCAAACTTGTATTACTATTGGGAACTCTTTTGTAATATTATTTCTGCTGCAAATCTCTGTTTATTTGCTTAATCATGCGATCTTGGTATAAGGTTGATTACCGAGGTCCTTCGTGTCACTCGGTAGACTACCGTGTTTATATTAGTGAGAGTATGTGCGTGTCAACTTATTAAACAGGGACAGTCGTACTTGAATTTGTATAAATTGGGCGGTTCTGTCACAGCTAGGATTGTTATCCGTTGACATTTACTACCATTATCACTAAAAATAGAGATAAACACTACTCCTAGTAACAATACCTGAAATGCATGGTATTTAAATAACTTGTCAATTAGCAACTAGCCAGTTTCTTAATTATTTATTAATATTCCTAAACATTAAGTAGGTTGTCATCCCTAATTGTATTGCTAGGAATTTATAGATTTATATGTATTACTATGACTAGGCAGAAATAGAAGATATGAATATAATTGTAAACTAAATGGGTTCTGCAAGTGGACAGATAATTATACCGTTGTAGCATTTTACCTAGGAAAGTATCCAGGTTGTCGATTTATATTTATACCACTAGGAAGTCTAATGGTTAAACTATATCTATTATATTGATAAGAATGAATAAATGATATTACCTAATTCCTATAATCTACTCATAACAGGCAGAGGTCACAAGATAAATAATGATAAATAATAGTGATAGCGTAATCATCAAGTATCATAAATAAAGATAATCATCAGAGCATCAACTAGTAATAATAATTAGCCAATGGATAAACTAGGGAGTTGAATCTAATTTAATGCTATAACTACGCCAATGAATAAGTCTAATTAGTGCAATTACATCTAGAAATCATTGTTAACTTAAACCTATATCATAGTTACATGTAAAGAGGCATCAACTAGTGAGGGTTTTAAGACGCAACCGTCACCTCCTTCACGACCGCGCCCATGCTAGCCCTACATATGGAGGGTGGACTGTAGAGGAACCCACACAGCTGTCACCTACGTGGACTACCACATGACTCGGCACGTCAGGGGGCACTCACTGACAAACAAGATATCTAGACACCACGTCTAGATACTGTCTATCATCTACCCAACGAGCGATTAGGTAAATGCTATACGAGCAATTACATGATTTCAATAATATCAAACCATCTATTCTAGACATATAATGAAAGTAGACAATGACTAATGTAATTAAGAACATATGAATCTATTAAGAATAAAGTCTCCCTAATATACAATGAAATACTATAAAGTAGAACTAGAACTATTACCGAACTCTTGCGCTCCACACCAACGTCAGGGGCTTCACATCTCGATGAAAAACTAGATCTCCTCTACTTCTAATCTAACTGAAAGGATCAAGATGCCCAAGAGGGGGGGTGAATTGGGCTTCTCTGAAAATTTAAGCAACCTATAAGCTCCAATTCAACCCCTTGTGCCTAGCGTGATCTAGAGAGCTACGGGATAAAGAGTTTTGCAACCTAGTTCCAATCCTATTCTAGCATGGCAATTCTAGGAATGTAAAAGCTCAAAGTAATTGCACAAAGTAAATGCTAGAAAGTAAAGGAGGAGAGAAAGAAAGACACGGCGATGTTTTGCCGAGGTATCACAGAGTCGCCACTCCCCACTAGTCCTCGTTGGAGCACCCGCGCAAGGGTCTTGCTCCCCCTTGGTTCGCGCAAGGACCAAGTGCTCTCTACGAGCTGATTCTTTGACACTTCGTCGCGGTGAATCGCCCACAACCGCTCAGAAGCTTGACACGAGCCACCCCCAAGAACTCTGGGCGGTCTTCGTGCCTCCAATCACCACCAAACCATCTAGGTGATGGTGATCACCAAGAGTAACAAGCAATGAACTCTCACTTGACCCAATTAAGGCACTAGAGAGTGGTGGATGCACACTTGACTATTGGAACTCAACTAGGGAAGGATTCTCTCAAGAAATCTTTCAAATCTCAATCCTCTACAGGCTCTTGCTTCTCTCTTGCACCACAAGGTGATTCTCAACTGATCAAATGGGCAAGAGACCTCCCATGGACGAGGTGGAGGAGTATAAATACTCCCCATCAAGTCCAAGGGTCGGCCAACAATTTTACACTGAAAATAGGAGCACTGGACGCTGGTAATGTTGCACCAGACGCACTGCACTGAGCGTTCAGTGACACATTAACGGCTAATTGTACCTTCTCTGATAGAGCACAGGACGCACCCTCAGTGCGTCCAGTGACACCGTCCAGTGTGACGGTGAATTTACACCCTCCCTGGGTATGGGACCGGACGCTCCCCGGCGCTGGTGCTAGCGTCTGGTGCCCTGGTCTTCTATAGACCTCCTTGGGTATGGGACCGGACGCTCCCCGGTGAGTCCGGCGTGAGCGTCCGGTGCCGAACCCTAGGCACCCAGTCACTCTGACCCTTGTCAACCTCAATGGACGCACTCACATAGTGTCTGGTGCTGCGTTTGGTGCCAACTTAGGCACCCAAACTTTGTCGAAACACGATCTTTCCAAAACGAAGTTTGTTCCTCTCGATCTAAGGACTTTCTTAGATGTGCCTAGTGCTAGGTTTACCAAGTGTGCACCACACCTAAACCTAAAGCCTTGTCTAGGTCAAGCTACCCACTCAATGACCCTCTTAATAGTATGGTCAAAGGAAAACAAAGTCCTAAACTACTATAAGTGCCCTTCTTCACCATATGGCACTTAGACCTAGTCTAGTCCCCACGATGTCCAACCATCCTTTGAAAACCAAAACGATTTCCACCATTAAGTAGGCATGAACCTTTTAGTCCATCAATCACCATTACCATGACCTAACACAAATGACTTTGCCTCTGCAAAACACACGTTAGTCATAGCAATCAACATTATCATTAATCATCAAAACTCATTAGGGGCATAGATGCTTTTCACTAACTAACTAGAACTATGAACTAGAAGGCTCTTGATGAACTTGAAGGCGCTTGATGCTTGACGGCTTGAGGCCTTGATGAATAATGAGGTGTGTCTCTAGGGGGGTCTACCCACATATTTATAGTCCGGTGGGAGTCGCGCGCGCCGTCGGATCAAACCGACTTAACCAAGGGCTGAGATGACTCCTCAAAGGCGGTGGAGGAAGCTTCCGGAAGGGGGCACCAAACCTTAGAAAGGGGCTAGCCGGTCCCACTTGGTGGCGGCTGGTCCTCCCCTCGCGTCAGGTGTCTTCCAGAGTATTCCTGAACCCTCTCGTGTTGTTTCCCGTGGCGGATACGTTTCTATGTTTGTTTTGCATTAGAGTCCCTATTTTGCAGCTTTCTTAAAATTCACCTTGAAAAATACAGAATATACAAAACACATGGAAATTGTTAGTTTAGACCCTATACTAGTGTGTATTCATGTTCTCCTTCAGGTTTAAAGTAATAATAAAAGTTGACATTATCGACTGTCAACATTATCGGCACTTAAACTTTTATGCGTCATCCCAAATACTTGGGTGGTATTTCTTTAAATACTTTCCATTTAACGCTTTGGGAAATTAAACCCCTTCGAGAGTTTCTAAGATATATGCATTGCTAGGAGCAGATCGACTTATCCGATAAGGACCTTCCCAATTAGGAGACCATTTACCAAACTTTGAACTTTTAGTCCCAATCAGTAGAATCAATTTCCAAACTAAATCTCCATCGACAAACTCTTTGGCATTTGCCTTTTATCATACTACCTGGCCATTCTCTTCTTATTTTCTTCAATGCTAACCAGAGCTTTCAACCGATGACCTGCCAAATCTTCCAACTCATCCTTCATCAGAATATCATAATCATCGGCAGTTAAGTGATCTTGAGAATATCCGCCTAGAGCTAGTTTTAATTCCCCAAGGTAGTACTGCATCGTCTCTATATACCAACTGATAAGGCGACACTTTAGTTGCACCATGACACGCCATCCGATATGACCACAGGGCTTCATTAAACACTGTATGCCACCGCCTAGGGTTTTCCTCAATTTTACGCTTAATGAGTTTAATGATCCCTTTGTTAGAAGCCTCGGTCTGCCCATTAGTTTGCGCATAATAAGGAGAAGAATTTAAAACATTAATTCCCATACCGATTGCAAATTCATCAAATTTTCCCGATGTAAACATAGTACCCTGATCGGTAGTGATTATCTGAGAAATACCAAATCAATAAACAATATGCTCCATTACAAAATCAATCATATTGGCCGATGTCACCTTTTTCAAAGGAATTGCTTCAACCCACTTAGTGAAATAATTGGTAGCAACAAGTATAAATTTGTGCCCTTTGCTTGATGGCGGATAAATTTGACCGATAAGATCAATAGCCCATCCCCGGAACGACCAAGGTTTAATGATAGGGTTCATGGACGATGTAGGTGCTCTTTGAATATTTCCAAACTTCTGACACCCTGGCATCCTTTAAAATATTTAAAACAATCTTCGAGGATAGTTGGCCAATAATATCCGTTTCTTCTGATCATCCACTTCATCTTGAAAGCCGATTGATGTGCTCCACATACTCCCTCATGAATTTAAACTATGAAGCTTTTTGATTCATCATTGCCAAGACATTTGAGTAAAACTCCATCCAGAGTATGATAATATAACTCGCCATCGAGAAGTACATACTCAGCAGCTTGAAATCTAACACGTCTTCCAACTTTCATAGATGGGTCTTTTAAGTAATCGGTGATTTCTGTTCTCCATTCATTGGCATCAACTGTCGATGTGAGTACCACCAGGATGGGCTGATATCTCGAGGCGTGCTGAGCCAACCGATTAGCTTCTTCGTTATGTAATTGGGGAATATGTTCCAAACAGAAATCTTTAAATTCTCTCAACAATTGCAAATACTTTTCATAATACGAAATTAAAACTTCACTCTAGAATTCATAAATCCCCATCAACTGATTTATAACAAGCATAGAATCAGCGAAGATTTCAACAGCATCGGCACAAATTTTTCTAAGTAATTCCAACCCTCTCACCAAAGCTTTATACTCAGCCTGATTGTTTGTCGATGTAGCAACAATCGGCAATGAAAACTCATACTTCCTTCCTCGGGGTGAAATTAATACAATACCCATACCTGCTCCTTGATCACATGTAGATCCATCAAAGAAAAGCATCCAAGGAGCAACTTCCAAAGAACCTACTGCATTGCAATGTTGGGTAACAAAATCAGCCATAACTTGCCCCTTAACAGCCTTGGCCAATTCGTAACGTAGATCAAACTCTGATAACGCCAAGATCCATTTGCCAATCCTACCACTTAAAATCGGCACTGACAGCATGTATTTGACCACACCATCTTTGCATATGATAGTGCATTGGGTCGATAGCAAATAATGCCTCAATTTAATACAAGAAAAATATAAACATAAGCAAAGTTTCTCAATGGCCAAATACCTTGTCTCAGCATCCACCAACCTTCTACTTAAATAATAAATGACATGTTCCTCCCCTTCAAATTCTTGAATAAGACCTGAACCGATAACAGTATCATCGGTTGATAAATACAATGTGAAGGGTTTCCCATGCTGAGGTGGAACCAATACCGGAGGATTTATCAAATATTTCTTAATTTCATCTAGGGCCAACTGCTGCTCAGTTCCCCACACAAACTCCTAATCAGCCTTCAATTTAAGTAAAGAACTAAAAGCTTTGATCTTGCCCGACAAATTAGATATGAACCTCCTGATGAAAGTAATCTTGCCGATCAACGATTGCAGTTCAGTCTTATCAACAGGAGCAACTACCATATTAATTGCATTAATGGATCTTCTGCTAATTTCAATCCCCCTCTGATGCACCATGAAACCAAAGAACTGACCTGCCGATACACCAACTGCATATTTATTGGGGTTCGTCTTCAAACCATGTTTCCTTGTGTACTCAAGTATCTTTCGTAGATGAGTTAGAAGTTTTACAAAATCCCCAGACTTAACCACCACATCATCAATGTAGATTTCCACCAACGTGCCGATGAACTCATGAAAAATAAAATTCATGGCCCTTTGATAAGTAGCACTAGCATTCTTCAAACCAAAGGTCATGACTATCCATTCAAACAAACCAACATGACCTGGACACCTAGCGCCAGTCTTGGGAATATCCTCCTTAGCCATAAAGATTTGATTGTATCCCGCGTTGCCATCCATAAAACTAATAATTCGATACCCATCTGTAGCATCAACTATTAAATCGGCAACAGGCATTGGATAGCCATCCGTCAGCGTGGCTTTGTTGAGGTTCCTGAAATCAATGCAAACACGAAGTTTCCCTTCATATAAATAGGAACAACATTAGAAATCCACTCTGCATACTGACACTGCCGAATAAAATTGGCTTCAATCAGTTTGGTTATTTTGGTCCTAATATCAGGAAGGCTATTAGGGTTACATCGGCATGCTGGTTGCTGATGTGGCTGAAATCCAGATTTGATAGGTAACCGATGTTCAACTATCGATCGGTCTAATCCAGGCATCTCACTATGATCTCAAGCAAAACAATCTTTATATTCCTTCAACAAATTAGTTAATTGTTGCTTACACTTGGAATCTAATTTAGCACTAATAAAATTAGGCCTTGGCCTATCCCTGCTACCAATATCTACTTCTACTAAGTCATCAGCCGATGTGAACCCCTCTCCTAACTTTCCATCTGTTGATATTTGGGAACGCAATAAGGAATTGATCCGCAAGCGCACGGATATCGGTGAGCACTTCACCCGAGAGGTTATCTAGAGTATCGTATTTATATTTTTACCACTAGGAGAAAGAGTGCATCTGACTAACCCAGTCTATTACTACTAACCTTTAGGCTACAAAGAATGTTTCTCGATGTGAGTGATATATAGAGAAGGCTCCAATTGTAGTCTCTTCCTAACCTTGGTAAGGATAATCTACCATTCTATTGGGGAAGCTTATGGAATCTAGACACCACAGAGGATGTTCAACCCACACCTATAAACCCTATCCTTCCTGCTAATGAGATATGGTCTGCAAAGGTAACTCGGAATTGTCACGTTCCTCGCTACTGCCACGGTCCAGCTAGTCAGGCAATATCTATGAATATCCTAGCCCAAACACCGCGTATACGCTAGACATGATTACTCTAAACTCTACGCAAAGAGATTAAAGTAAACTCATAAACCAAAGAACAATAAAACAAGAACTTACTAGTATTTAGAAGTCAAATTAGTGAAGAATCCCGGGAACAAGCTTCGGGTTAGGAGAACTTGATCCCGTAGGTACAACCTCGGAGTAGACACCGACAGGCCGGGCTTCCTCCGATCTATACCTCCACTCTATTGTCACAGAACCGACCAAATTATAAGAGTTCAAGTGTAGAAACGATCGACAAGCAATCAAGTTTCCAAACTTGAGCCCATATAATCCCGGTAGTCAACTGAAATCACGACGGATTTCAAACCAACTCGCAACAAACCAAGATCGTAATAGTTCAACATAAATAAAACAAATGTTACATAGTTATTCATTGTCGTCGAAGTGGCACCACATCGGAGTCATTAAGTTATTACAACCCAAGTTCGAAGTAGCGGAAGCAAAATAATTACACACACTTGTTCAAAGTTCAGTTCACAAGTTTTTGTTATTGCCAGGGTCTACACCATCCTTCCAAAAGCAATAGGTACGAGTTTGTTAGAGAACCGTGCCCAACGGTTAATCCCCATCCCCAGCGGGATGGAGACAAGTCTTGCAGAAGCCGTCATAAAAGATATCATCTGCAACAGGTGGGAATAAACCCTGAGTACGAGAATGTACTCAGCTAGACTTACCCGTCTAGTAAAACATAAAAGACACCAAGGATCATGCAAGGCTAATATCAAGTGGAGCTGGTTGACTCAACATTTGCCAAAAGCTTGCATTAAAACTAACTTATTGTGGGAGCATCATGTTTATTCATTATCAGCCTACCACTAGATTGGCACCTGTACTAAAGCACTTCACTTTATTATTACAGGCAATAATAACCATATCAAGTTCATCATATATTCTTCCTTGCTATCATTATTATCATGAACCAAGTTCATTAGTGAATGCTACGTTTGCCGCTACTCTGTCAAGTTCTCACTAACCGGGAGAGACGGCGATTCGAATCGAATTCCTATCCAGCTGGAGGTGTATTCCTAGCACTCACCCAAGCATCCCCCATCGGAGAGCCAAAGGGTCACCTTTGGTACGACTCAGGAATCGCGGCTCCGATCAGCGCCGCACTCCCAGGGCTACCACTCTGCCAGGGAGGTCAGGAATTTTAACTCTCCTGCCTTTGGGCTTACGCCAATGGTCCCCCGCACACCACACTTCCTCCGGTAGTGTGCACTTTATACTTGCCGATCTTCCGGCCTAAGTCATTCTACTCGGCTTCGCGGTCAGAACGAGTAATCCGGCCAACTAAGTGTTAGGCATGCGTTCAACATGACAAGAGGATGTACAACGGTCGGTCCTTAGCTGCCACAGACGGAGTTACTACAACCTTGCAAAACTCCGCCCGGCTTAAGTCAATTTAATCAGGTTCCATCCACGATAGCACATATAGACCATCGTGATCCGACACAACCCTATATCGCGCAGGTGACAGGAAATCACCCGACTTCTACCGATTAAGCATGGCTAAGCTGCTACCCGATCCTAACTCTACAACCAAGGTAGGGTAAATTATCTGGACAAGGATTGAATAAAGTGCAGCAAAGGTTTCATCACAACTCCTATACTTAATGCATCAATAGATATAACATATTAAATAAACATTCAAAAGTAAAGGGAGGCTTAGAATGCTCCGGGGCTTGCCTTTCACGAACGAAGCTGGCTCGTGATTTGGGCACTCAACTTCTTCTTCGGGCTCCTCGAGTCCGACTGGCTGGACCTCCACCACCTGGCTGCCCTCCTGGCCTTCGGGGTTCACTTGCAGATCGAAGGAGGCTGCCACGTCCGATGCACCTATTGCATGCTCGGTGAATGAGAAGGTGTGCATACAAAAGAATGAATGCTTGATAACATAAGTGACCCACTGGACACGCATTTACGGAGCAATAGTTATAACAAGTTCACACAAGTTAACAAGTTAACTTAGCCCAAAACCTATCATGATAGCCTATAACAGCAAGCATCAAACAGCAGGATTAGCTCAGTAAACAGATCATAACTATTGCCACAAAGATCCAACAAACTTAAGTGAGGATATTCTAGAAAGCTTATGAAATTGTCTACAAATCATCTTTGAACATCACAGCAAGATTCATAAGTTAAAGAAGCCATTTAAACAAAGTTCCAGGTTCTGTCCCAGAAAAACAGAGAGCACCTATTTCTGGAACCCAACTTGGAACAGCCATAACTTTTAAACTACTAGACCAAAAGACCCCAAATTTAACGCACAGCTAGTCCATAAAGTTTACTAAAACTTTGATTTAGACAAGCCTCCCAGAAAACTAAGTTATCAACTAGTAAAAACTATATTACTCCCTTGCTGTCTAGAACAGCCTTTAACCCTTTAATTAATTATTTGATGACATAACCAAAACATAAACCATGCCAACCACATGGCTTATGAGCACAAGCATATCATAAGACAACCAGAACATCAGATGATAACCCTCAAACATTTACTTAACAAGGCATTTATTAATTAATTCTAGAAAGAAGCATAATTACGAGATACTAGTCAAAGTGCTCAGAAAAATCTACAAAAATTACAGAAGCACAGGTAGGGCATCAAGGCATCACCATAAAAATTTCAGACCAATTGCACATACCAAATTAAAGATATGCATTTAACATGTGACAAGGTGTTTATTTCATAATTTCAGAAACATGACTTATATGGTGTCAAACAACAGATTTCAGATTATTTACATATTATGAATGCCATGAACAAGTTTGCCACCTAAGTAGAACACCAGCATAATCACCAATTATTTTATATGATTTAATCAAGGAAACAAGCCAAATCTCAAACATAAATTACATATCAAGGCTGCAGTACTCCAAAAATTATGAAATATTTATCAAAGCACTCTAATAACAAACAGAGACTACCATAAAATTTTCAGGGCAAACTAAATAGTATAACCAGAGATATGAATTTATCCATGAATAACAAGATTAAATCCTTAATAAATATTTTCCTAGAAAACATGGTTCATTTTATATTTTTATTAAAAACTAGCCATCTCAAGAAACACCACAAAATTGGTTTCACCATTTTTGGATCACCAGAACTAGGGATATGATTTTTGCAATAAAGCCAAAAATCTAGATTTGAATAAAAAAAAGGAGGGAAGTGAGGTGACACTGACAGTGGACCCCGCCTGTCAGGGTCATCTTCTTCACTGCCGAGGCGACTCTCGCCGGCGATTTCTCCGCAACGGCGAGGTCTTCGGCCAAACCAAGGGCACCATTGTGATCCCCAGACTCTAGCGACTCGATTGATCCCCTTTTCCCCACGGCGGAGCCACCCGAAGGGGCTCGCCGTCGATCATGGCGGCTCGGCGGAGGTGCTCGGTGTTACGCCAGAGTCCTCAGGCCGGTAGAGCGTGACCTAGGGTTTCCTACAGCACCATCGGACTACGGCGAAGCTTCCTAGGTACGCGGCTTGGCTTGAAACATCGTGGAACACGCTAGCCACGAGAGCGCCCATCTCCGGCGGAAACACGGCGGCGCTGCGCATCGTGTCCGGCGACGGTGGGTTCGGTAGAGCGTCCACCAAGTGGCGCAAACGCTTGCTAGGAACCTAAGAAACCTCTAGGACCTAACCAGAGAAGACGGGCGGCTTCACAGGGCTCGGCATTGAGTTCGCCGGAAAAGAAGGTCACGGCGACCCGATTTGGGGGAAGAAGGAAATGGCGGCTCGCCGGTGGATTTCACGGCGAGATGATGGGTGGAGAATGGAGAGCGGTTCACGGCGAAGCTTTGGGTGAAGTTTGGTGGGCAATGACGCAGCAAGGAACGCGCACGAGCTCGCCGGAGTGAGCTCGTGACGGTGAGCTCACTGCGGCCGCGTTTCTGGCGAGAGAGTGAGTGGAAGGAGAGAGTGGACGCGTCCACTGCGTCCGGGGCGTCGCCGTGGAGGTCATGCGCACGCTGGGAGCTGACGAGCGGGGCCAGGGGCGGCGTACGGGCACCAAATGTCGCCGTTGCTCTGTCGCCGGTTGGCCACGTCGGCGAGCTCGCGTTTGATTCAGAGAACGCGATGACCGACTGACAGAGCGACTTCGACGGTGATTATCTCCCAAACCAGAGCGAATTAGGAGATGATGCAGTTCACAAAGTTGGAGTTCCAATCGAGTTCTACAACATTGTCAACTAGAGCAAAAGCCAGATCAACCTGGATTGAGAGATATAGAGTTTTCAAAACCGATCAAGCAAACTGTTTTTCGCTCCACGACTTAGAAAATTTCCCAAGTGATGGAAACAGACCCAAAACTACCTTGTGGGTCAATTTTGAGCTAGATGTGATCATTTTCATGAGATGCCATAAAACAACTTTTGTTCCTTATAAAATTTCCTACAACTTTGCTGTAGAAAGTTTTGACATGCAAACATTTTATGAAACACTTTTTAAAAGCCTAAGCAAAAGAGGTTTCTAGAGCCTATATGCATAAGTATGACTTAAGTGATTATTTTGGAGAAGTGATCAACACGAACATTGTTCCCAAGGTTAAGCTAAGCATAGATAAACTAATTACCAAGGCATAGAGCACAAACACAAGCATGGTTCACTCAAACATAAGCATAGGAAGCCTATTTAAGCAATTTAGATCACATTTTTGCATAGAATGACACGGCTCAAGATAGATGATGATCATGATATGCTTTGAGTAGATGATGATGCTCATGCTATGCACAGGATTAATGCAACCATAACACTGGGGTGTTACATCTATCTCTCTCAATCTAGTAGATCTAATCTACTCACATTAGATGCTAAGCCATAAGTCTATTTAGAGGAGAGGTTATCCTTCGAGGGCTCCTCTCAACTCTATGACGAACTTGTTCTCCTCCAGGGGCCAGGGGGTCTGCTTATATATTACCCTCAGGTAAACGTGGGCCGTTGGATCAAACTGACATTGATTGAATGGTTATCCTTGATCCTTTAGGTCGGTGGAGCGTGATCCGCGAGTTTGGACGTGATTGGGCAGAACTCCTGGGCGGGCGCCCTGCCCCCGGGCCCGATTGCCTTCCTGTTCGTTCCCGTGGCTTCTGGAGTCTTCTAGATGGTAGAAAATTGTGCGGTGCGTTAATATCTCTATGTAATCCCGACATGTGGGCCTTTCTTCCTTATTTCCTAATAACCCCCTGTAGAAACAGATAAACAACAAAACTCGTGGAATTCTGTCAAATCAAACCCTAATTCTAGGTGTTGTTTGTATATTTGACCTTTCCCTTGTTTATTTGATAATTAAAATTGATACTTAAGAACCGTCAACAAATACCCCCATACTTAGGCTTTTACTCGTCCTCGTGAAAAGGATGGTTAAGAACAATATCTAGGGTAAAGTATTGTAAAGCATCTTCTTCATACCTGCAGGGTGCAAAAATACACTGTGTACCGTAGTCAGGGAAATATATGGTCAAGAGTAGAGGTCCTTTCTTCCCAATCCTATCACTTGGAGTTTTTATATATTTTTGAAAAGAAATTTAGCATACCTTTATCCTCATAGGTTCTCTCAGGTCACTCATTATCTTTTTTATATCTCACTGGGGCTGTTTTAATTTGCAAAAATTCTCAAGCATACTTACTTTGCATTTCTCGCATGATCAAAACAGGATCCGAGGAGAGGAATGCCATACTCTTAGATCAAAGACTTTGAAAATTTAAAACTTGTCAACTCTTGCTGGCATATTGCTTATTAGAGGGACCATGGGCTATCATTTTCTTTTTTTTAAGTGGATACTGAGGTACCCCTAATTCTACTGCCGGACACTTGTCCATTTTTTCTGTGAGGTTGTCGAGCACTTGCTCCTTTTTATTTCCTCGAAATATTCATATTTTTGCATAGCCAATGCCTCTAACGCAATAATACTTTGGAAGAGTGAATCTTTCTGAAATAATGTCTTGATCTTAGGAGCATGATAAATCTCTCAACAAGGGTCTAACTAATTTCGTACAAACTCAATACAGAGTAGATGGCTTTTATAATTATCATATTAATATTTTCAGGTTTATCAGGCATATAAAACATTGAGGATGGTAGCTAGAATTTTTGAAGATTTTGAAATAAATTCTCCAAGCAACAATGATATCAAGAATAAGATACTCATACTCTACCATCTCACACTCCACAATGACTTAAAGTAACACAGGGTTTTAAAATGATTTTATAATAATTGCAAGTTTTCAGGAAATTTCACAGAGTGAGATTAATCATAATTTTTAATTTATCATGTTGGAGACAATGTTCTGCATAATCCAAGATATATGTCTTTGTGTAAAGTAAAGTGTGCAGAGTATGTACCTGAATCGTGGAGTGGTGTAGTCGAAGTGTGTTTGGCATGTCGAGGGATCTCCCCCATACTTGTTTTCTGCTTTCTTGCACAAAAATAAAGTAGAGACACACAAGACATACTAATAATAATAATCTTTATTAATCTTGAGGCATTTATTACAAATTACTAGTAATGAACTAAAGCTAATAGTAAATCTAAACCGAATTTAAAGATAAATAACTAAGAAGCATTGCCTCAAGATCTAATCTAGATAACTTAGCGGCGCTCTAACTCCCTGATCTTCTTATTAGCACTAGCAAGATCATGCCTAAGGCCTAGTATAATGGTGTTGTGGTTAGAGAGCTACCTAGTGATAGAGTTAACTGAGGACTGGAGGTCTATGATGACCCTATCTAGCTTACGGATGTTCTCATCAATGTCTACTATAGTCTTGCGACGCTTAGGAGGTGTCTCAAAAGCATTGAGAGCGTGCTTCGAGGCTGCCTTTGGAGGGATGAAACGGACTTTGGCTGCTCTAATCCCCTCAAAGTAAGGCCTCTCCTCCTCCATAGTGTAGCGGATGCTGCTGATCTCGCCGCTCCGGTTGGTCTTGACTCCAATGACCCTCTCATTGGGTCTGGGTGGAAGGATCCTAGTGCCGGCTAGCACCTTGACGATGGTCTCCTTCTTGGCTGACGGTCCCTTGAGAAGTAGGGACTGTGGTGGTGCGGTTAGAACTGGTTGAGCATGGTAGGATTGGGCAGAGCTACGCTGGCGTAATGGCATGGCTTCTAGCTGTCGCTCTATGTTGGTCGGGACGAGAGCACGGGCATCGGGGTCTTCCTTGGGCTTCATGTTGATGTTGAAGGGGACGACTTCCCAATCGTCGTGGAACTCTTCGGCCATTGGAGCAGCGAGGGGCTAAGCTAGCTCTAATTGAAGAAGAAGAGAAGGCTTGAATAGATTGGTGTTTGAAAACTGACATTAGGGGTCTGTTTATATAGGGGTCAAAAAGTGCCTCTAGGGGTTGTTCAGGTTACTCCCGTCGCTGTGCGTGCGAAACTTTCCATCTGTGTGATTATTTGGTTTACCATAAATGTGTTTTCCGTGACGAAGGAAATCAGGACGGAGAGGGGGCAGGGGCTGGGTGCCCGCCCACTTCACCAGGGCGCCCACCCTGTGCGTGGCCCCTCTGTGGGCCCGCTTCCTCGAGCGTGCTTCTAGATGCAAATCTTATTAGGAAAATATATGTATGGCCCCAAAACGTCAGATTAAAAAGGTTGGGCTCTAATTTTCCATGGGAAGGTAGAAATGAATTTCATCTATTTCTTCTAATTATTTATTGGGCACTAAAAATATTTTAAGGCATTGACCATTTACCTTGAATAACGTACCTTCATCATTTTGAAGTGTCATAGCTCCGTGGGATGATGAATTGATCACCTTGAATGGTCCTTCCCATTTACTCTGGAGTTTTCCATGCCCGAAAAGCTTCACCCTGGAATTAAAAAGTAATACCTTATCTCCAGGTGCGAACTCCTTCTTCTTGATCCTCTTGTCATGCCACCTTTTGACTCTTTCTTTATAGATCTTCGAATTGTGATATGCTTTCTCTCGCCATTCTTCCAATTCTGATAGTTGCATTCTTCTATGATCTCCAGTGACATCTAGGTCCATATTCCATCTCCTTATGGCCCAGTGTGCTTGGAACTCTAATTCAACAGGTAAGTGGCAAGTCTTCCCGTACACCAATTGGTATGGGGACATTCCAATTGGGGTCTTGTATGCTTTCCGGTATGCCCAGAGTGCATCCGGTAACTTGTCTTTCCATGCCGTTCATATTTCATTGACTGTCATCTGAAGAATATTCTTGATTTGCTTATTGGAAGTCTCTGCTTGGCCACTTGTCTGAGGATGGTAGGGGGTAAAGACGTTGTGACGGATTCCATGTTTTGATAGATATTGCTTGAAGCGTTTGTCGATGAAGTGTGCTCCTCCATCACTTATCACTACTCTCACTACTAGGATCTAGCCCTGTCGTGACGCCTATATTGGGTTGCAATATGGCTACTTTAGTTGCAATATGGATCAATTGCATCCATGTATGATCGTTAACAAGTGGTTGCATTTGGAACGGTGCAATAGCTTTTTGCATCCTTTTGATGTGGTGTTGCAATGTGATGGTTTTGCAACGCATAAAAAAAACTAGTGCAACCATGATATGGTTGCAAGCATGGATATTGCTACCACCAGAATGGTCGTGTGAGTTACTATTGCGTCGAAACACAAGGCTGTAATATGACACTATTGCCATGAATGAACTTGTTGCAGAATAACTTTACTACTACTCCATAGTTACGTGGGTATATGCCCATATTGCCATGCAGTGTGCTCCATTGCATCATAGAAATCTTGCAACATAAAAAATTTGGTGGCTAGAGTCACAATTGCCACGTTCATTTGCTGGTAGTAGTAGATAGGAAATGCAATGAATCATTGTTGGATGCAATAAATGGAAAATACAACAAATCATTGTCGGTGATAACAAATAGAAAATGCAACAAAGCATTGTTTGTGGTAATAGATAGAAAATACAATGACACATTGTTGGTGGTAATAGGTGGAAAATGCAATGAATCATTGTTGGTGGTAATAGGTGAAAAATGCAACGAGTCATTGTTGGTGTTAGACACATCCTATAAGAACACATAATGTTTATGGCAATAATTCATATTGCAACAACAAACAGTGGTTGCGTGATAGTTTGTTGCAACAAGTGCATTTTGGCCAGCACATTTAGTTTTGTTTCATAGCTACAATTTAATTTTGGTTACAAAATTATTGTGCATGAGTACAGACTTCAGCATCACATATAACAATTCAAACATTCATTAACTTCAAATATATGTCTCAACCAAAGTAATAACACCACGACCAGAGTACTACTAAAATAAACATGACCATAGTACAGTAAAAACATCATCTCCGTAGACAAGTTTGAAACCATGTTTGGCATAATAAAATATAACTAAGTATGAGTTCCCTTATTGACCGCTTCAAGCTCCATCACCCATCAACACTTCATTCTTCTAGCAGTCCATCACTAGCATATAGGCATAAAGCTTTGTCTAAATATTTTGGGTGTCCGTGCTTTTCTGCAACTCATGAACACATATAAAATTTATTATTAATTTAAATAGGAACCTTGGAAGCACATGCAAATTTAAAGATCATAGTGGCAAAACAAAGATATAAAGTAAATTAAGGTACACCCTACAAAAATATCGTATATCGTTTGGGATATGAAATATAATGATCATATATAATATTCATACCTGCAGTTGTTTCATTTGATTACGAGTCCCCAATAGTTGTTGGGAGGAAATTACATGATTCAATGACCCATTGGCACCATTCTTTTTCTGGAAAAGAGGCCTAGTAGCACTAATCTTTGTTTTCATTGTAGTACCTTCATCAACTACATTTTCTGTGGTCAATACGCTTGCTAGACCATTATTCTGCCAAAATGGATGCTTTGATGTAAACAAGTTGCATTTTATGTGTAAACATGTTGCATCATTTGTAAGTAATCTTGCTGCATTTTTATTACCACTATAGTTTCGTCCTCTATGCGTGGCGGTGTGATGAAGTTGTTGTCAATACTTTCGCCATTTGGAAGCTGTGTGGTGTTGATGGTTCCTGTGATAGCCTGTGCAGCCCAAAAGACAAAACATTAGCCAAAATAGAGGAGCCAAAAAAAGGAGAACCATGTTCCAAAGTGAGTACCTGCTGCAATGCCAATTGTATTTGTTGTTGTAGTGTTGACCGGAATTCTTCCCTAATTTCTTCAATTTGTTTCATACTTTCTTCCTTATCTCTTTCCCTTGCTGAAACTTCATTTGTAAGCTTTTCTTTTAATTCTTCAACCTCTTGCTGGTGCTGCATTCTTTCATGTTGGGCTAAAACTTCACTATGGGCTGCATCTTCTTCTCTTTGCTTTAGTAGAGCGCTTCGTGTTGGATATTTTGCCAAGTATCCACGTCCATGACATCTATATGATTTTGTTCCAAGAGTTTTAGAGTAGTTGAGTTGGAAAACTGTGTTTTCCTCCTCAACCGTAAGGAAGGGCCTATCCTTCCGTTTTTTTGCCGCTGTCACTTGGATGCAGGCATTTTCCTAAGTGAAACATGATAAATAAATTAGGATCATGTAATTTCAAACAGTTCAAAAATAAGTTTGAAACATGTTGTTGCTGTAATTTTAAAGCTACAATCATATACAGGCACTCACATAGACATCCCTAGAGTCATCATTTGACCATTGCCCATCCTTGGTGGTGTGAGTCGTCCTCCAAAGTTCCAAATCAGTAGGTTGTTGACCATTAGTTTGGTTTCTCTGAGATTTCAGCAATATAATGTAGTATTAGGCAATGACCATATATTTAAGTAAGTAATCAGCTTAGCTAATGTTGTCATCACCTGTTCAAAACAAATTTGAGAAAATGGTTTTGATCCCATGAGATGCTTAGTCTTCTGTTTCTGTCGGTTTCCAGAGTTCTTGCTGCTAATATTCTGCAAGAGTGGACAAGTAGAGCTCTGTTATTTATGTTGTATTTAGCAGTGGAATTACAAAAGAAACCAGAGACCAACAAACCTGGAATCTCTCACTTCCAAAATATTGGATCAAGTAGTACCACTCCACGTTGTCTAAATCTTCAGGCTTGTGCTTCATTCATTGAGCGTCAGTGGAGTATGCCTTGTATGTCGAACTAAATGAAGCTCTCCATCCTTTGTACCTCTCTTTGGCAATTGCACATATCTTTTCACTAGCATCTTCAATATCATCTAAGTCCCAAACTTTCTATTTGAATGGAAAGACAGATAGAATAGTAAAGTGAAGGTACTAAATTCATAACATTTGGCTAAAGAAAACAATTGACTCACCAGCATCTCATCTACTATTGCCATTTTCACAACGTCCTTCACATCCTTCCATGATTGCACTCCTATAAGTGGAGCCTTTTTCCTAGTAAACACCACAATCTCATCGACGAATGTGCGGCTGTTCTCACCATAGGGGCCTCCCGTCAAGGAATCAAATTCGACCTTTAATTTCTGAGAGCCGCTCTTAATTCTCTTGATAGTTGCTTCGAAGCCTTTGAGACATCCACGTCCACGAGTTTTGGATCCACCTTATTAACATATGAAATAAATATAATATACATGATCGGCAAAAGAGTCTTGAAGGTACAATGCAAAATGAAAGGACCAGCACATACCACTCCCTTGTTGTTTTGGCTTTCTTGCATGAGCTGGCCTATCTTTGTTTGTCGTGCTCCTTTCTGGATTTCCCTCCCCTTCAGCTAAATGATCTTCACCCACATGTTCTTCAAACACTGCAAAAAATAAATCAGCATGTGTCAGTTATTTTATTGAATGCACAAGAGCTGGTAGTATATTTGATGACATGATGAAAGCTATTTAATTACACATATGTCGACGACGGCCTGTATGCCTTAGCCATTCCTTGTATGTTTCAATTGTTTCATCCCTGAAGTCATCAATGTAGTCTGCGAGCCATGATTAACCAGATGCACTTGTCAAAGCAACATTATGTTATAACAATTTGAATGAGTGATGCAAAGAACGATCTTACCTGTGTCTGCATCTTTGGCTCGCAATTTTGCTAGCCACACCTTGTAGGCATCAAGGTGTTCATCTGTACCTAATTGATCATGTTTTCGCTTCTCCCTATGTCGCTTAATAGGTGTTATGCTGACATTTTCCTCTAGTTCTGGCTCCGTTGATAATACCAACCTGATTTCCTTATCCACGGCATTGTCCTGTAGTATTGCTTCTGCGTGGCGTAAATATTCGATGGGCTCAAGTGCTAGATGTGATACCTACAGCAATGTAAAGTCAATTCACCTTAAACCTGCATGTTTGTTGCAACCTTTGTCAGTTCCAGATTGGAAGTGGGAAGAAATCAGCATGGATTTCATTGTTGGGCTTCCCCCTACCCAAGAAGGTTATAATTCCATATGAGTGATAGTTGATCACTTGACCAAGTCAGCTCATTTTATTCCGGTGCGATCTAACTACCGTCCATCCGACTATGCTGAATTGTATTTCTCTCAGATTGTTAAATTACATAGGGTGCCTCGAACCATTGTTTCGGATAGAGGTCCTCAGTTCACTGCCCGGTTCTATGAACATTTTCATTCACTCCTTGGTACAAAAGTGGTTTGCAGTTTAGCTTCTCATCCTCAAACTTCCTGTCAAACTGAGCGTGTGAATCAAATATTGGAGGATATGTTGAGGGCATGTGTTATCTCTTCCAAGGGAGCATGGGAGAAGTGGCTACCCTTAGCTGAATTCTCTTACAATAATAGATATCAAAAGAGTATTCAAATGGCTCCTTTCGAAGCTTTATATGGTCGCAAATGTAGGACTCCTCTAAACTGGGTTGAACCTAGTGAAAGGAGATACTACGACATTGATTTCGTCAAGGAAGCCGAAAAGCAGGTTCTCAGTATCCAGAAACACATGGAAGCTGCACAGGCTAGGCAAAAAAGCTACACTGATCGAAGAAGAAGGCCACTCGAGTTTGAAGTAGGCGACTTCGTGTACCTAAAGGTATCCCCCATGAAGGGAGTGAACCGTTTTGGTGTGAAGAGGAAGCTTGCTCCTAGATATGTGGGTCCCTACCAAATCATTGAAAAGAGTGGCAAAGTGGCTTACAAGATGCAGTTACCTTATGAGATGAGAGCTATTTTCCCAGTAAAGAAGAAGTGTAATGCTAGAGCATACTCCTAGTTAAGTAATGCTTTTATGCAAAAAGGTTCCAGCTACCCCACCATACAGCCTTCATAATCCTTGCAGAGTTTTTTACTTTTAGTTTATGACGGGTAAGTCTAGCTGAGTACATTCTCGTACTCAGGGTTCTATTCCCATGTTGTTTTGCAGATGGGCAGATGTATTATGGTTATTGCATTCACTGCTTGTACCCAGCAATGGGTGATGACTAGACCAATGGCAATGGTCACTCTATCTCCTCTTTTGCTTTTGTGGGAATGATCAAACTATGGCACTGTGTCGGACTAAGCATGTGTGTTATTTTAAAACTATGAAGCTTCCGCTCCATGTGAACTTGGGTTGTAATAACTTTAAGTGAACTCCGATGTATGTGATGAATTTTGCAAACTGGTTGTAATTGTGAACGGTGATCGCTGAACTTATTACGATCTTGGCTGGATGTATGAGTTGTGGTTTGAAATCCTTCGAGAATTCACGGACTACCGGAGTTATATGGGCTTAAGCTTGATGGTTCGACTGTGCAAACGGTCACTATTAGGCTTAATCTCTTATAATTTGGGCGGTTCTGTTACACAAGGCATCCACTTAGAGGGTGCCCCTCCCATCGAGCAAGCAGCAAGCATCTTGTGGAGGAGCTACAACACCAAAACAGACTACTACACAACCCTAAGGTTAAGGTAAAAATTCTATTTTGCAGGAACCAATGAAAGTGCCAGCTCTATTGCTTCTACCGGACGCACCTCAACCATTCAATGCCGCCACTGCCAAGGATAGAGTCATATTCAGAAGGATTGCCCGAGTCAGCGGGCATGCATTACTACAGAAGATGGATACATCAGCACCTCTGATGTTGAGGGAGATGATGAAGATGAACTAGTTGTGCAAGAGAGCGATGAAGTTATGGGAAGCGATGACACAACGATCTACATGAGTGTCATTGTGCAACGGGCGCTTAGCACTAAGGTACAACAATCAGAGAAGCTGCAACGCCATAATTTGTTCCATATTTTTTTCGTCATCAACAATTGTCTTGCACATGTCATCAATGATGGATGTAGTTGCGATAATTTGGTGAGTTCGGATTTGGTCAAGAAGCTTGGCTTGACAACACGTCAACATCCCCATCCATATAACCTATAGTGGTCTAATGATGGTGGAAAAGCTAAGGTAACACAAACTTGCAGGGTTTCTTTTTCCATAGGGTCATGTTCTGATTATGCTGATTGCGATGTGGTACATATGGAAGCTTGTTCACTTTTATTGGGTCGTCCTTGGGAATTTGACAATGATGATATACACCATGGTAGAAATAATACATACAATTTTATGCATAAAGGAAAGAAAATTACTATGGTACCTATGACCCCTACAGAAATTGTACAAGCTGATAGAGAACGAGCTGCTAGTTTGCATGAACCTAAATCTAAAAATCATCAAGTTGCTAATTCAGTTTAGCCACCTAAAAGGACAATTTACACCTATTAATAAGGCCGAGGGAATTAAATTGAAGGGTGCCATTATGCTTGCAAGAAAAACTGACCTTGCTGAAATTTCTGAAGATGATATTTGCTACACTTTGGTTTGCAAACAAGTAATGTATTCGCTTGATGATATTGTTAGCTTGATAACTCCTGTTGTCACTAACCTTTTGCAGGAGTACAAGGATGTTTTCCCAGCTGAGATACCTCCACGGCTGCCACCAATGAGAGGAATAGAGCATCCAATTGATTTGATCTCGGGTGCAACATTGTCAAACTGAGCTGCTTATCAAACCAATCCTGAGGAGACTAAGGAAATTAAGCGATAAGTCCAAGACCTTTTGGACCGCGGGTATGTATGAGAAAGCCTTAGTCTTTGTGCTGTTCCTATGATTTTGTTTCCTAAGAAAGATGGTTCATGGCGTATGTGTGTTGATTGTAGAGCCATTAATAATATTACTATTCGATATCGTCATCCTATTCCTAGGCTTGATGACATGCTTGATGAGTTGTGTGGCTCTGTAATTTTCACTAAGGTTGTCTTGCGTAATGGCTACCACCAAATTAGAATGAAACTTCACTATACCACAGCCAAAGTATAGCGTCAAACAATGGTCGCTAAAACATAATATTAACATCAAACAATTGGTCGCTACAAATTGGTAACCGATGATTGATCTCTATTGTTCCTCGTATCGACAAAACATCGGTTGCTATATATTTACGTCAAATGATCAGTAGCTAAAAATGAGTGCTAGAGTCAAATGATTGGTCGCTGTAGCTCATTTTCATTTTTGACGCACTCAGCCCAGCCCACTCTAGTGACTATATTTGATATGTCATAAGGTATATTTATATGTCACAAAATATTTGTTGAATTATTTTTAGATAATTTGCAAAGAACATTGCCACGTTCAGTAATGCGAATTCTGTGACTACAAAAGAGTTTTGAACCTGGGATGTCAAAACTGCCACCACCAAGGTATACATGAAACTTTCCACTGGCGCACAGGAAACTTTCCACCGGTACACAAGAAACATTCTATTAGCGCACAAGAGAGGTTTTCCACCGGTCTACAGAAAACTTTCTACTAGCGCATAGGAAACACTTTCCTTTCCACCGGTATACAAGAAACTTTCTATTAGCGCACAAGAGGGTTTCCACCGGTCTACAGAAAACTTTCTACTAGCGCACAAGAAACTTTATCTCTGCAGGCAGGAATAAAACCATCAAAACTTATATACGAATTATATTTATCCTCACACATGTCACTCTATCCATATCCTAGAGTTGGTGGGAATTTTTTTGAATAGTTCATCTTTTGTTTCCAAATTACCACAAAATAATTGTCATAATTCTAAGTTTTGTCAAAAAAATTCTATAATTTTCAATTGTTCAAATAAAGTTGGATGGAGAAATGACCAATATTACTATGCAGACCATGGCCCAAATCGGGCCATCTAAAAACCCTAGACTATATACCCATTCCTCTCTCTCCCTATCTTCCCTCTCCCTGACCCTCCCTTAGCCACACAACTCTCTCTCTCCCTCCCTCTCTCTCTCTCTCTCTCTCTCGCATGCGCGGATCGAGCGCAGGGGCATGGCGCCTGTGACGGTGCGGCGGATCCGACGGCGAAGCAGGGCCTAGAACCCGGATGGACGCGGGGCGCGGCACCTTAGGCGGCGGCGCTTCAAGTCGGATCTCTCCGACAGCAGCGCAGCGATGTTCGGCCCCTCCAACAGCGGCGCGGTTGCATAGGGTTCCTCCGGCAGCGGTGTGGGTCCTAGGGTTCCTTCGGCAGCGGCGCAGGGGTGCTCCTCTTCACCACCGACATCCGCAGGTCTGGCGCCCTCTTCCGCCGCAACGCGCGCCAGCTCCGGCAGTGGCTCGAGGAGGACACGGCCTCCGCCGCGTCCAAGTAAGTTGCTTGTGGTGCCGTGCGCCGGCCCCATCCCTTCTTGCTTGGCGCTGTTCTTACCGTGTTATTTAGATGGAATGAGAGGTTAACTTGTTCCGGATTCTCTAAACTCTCGAGATATCTATTTAGGTTTAGGGGTTGTTTCGGAATCGAGTTACTCAGATGGTAATTAGAGAAATAATGAGCGATTTGAATTTATTCTTCCTATTCAATGTTGCACTCTCCATCATCAATCTTCTACACTTAGGAGGATCCTCGATCTAACCCTAATCTGCACTGCAATTGTTCAGAAGTAATAAGCATTGATAATGCACCCATTCCTCTTTTGTTTTTTTGTTGTTATTGCAGATTTGTTTTGGGAGATAATGTTTTTAGAAATTTGAGTATATCAAGAGTACGGAAACCCTACTAGTAGGTCAGAATTTAACTTTGTAGCATTCTAATGGTTCTCTCCCGGTTTTCATATCTCTGTGCAGGTTTCCTAGTATTTAGTGTACCATTTCCTTATAGACCTTACCAATACATACATGTACCTTTAGCAACGTATATATGCATTGCAAGAGGGGTGGTCATTTTGTAGTGTATTTTCATTTCATCCTCTGCCACTGTAGGTATTTAAGAGATATATTTGAGCTGTAATATATGCACATGTATAACCTAACCATATTTTAATTGCAGCTGCTCCATGTGTAGCTGGACACCTTGTGAAGGCATTTGAACATGCTCCAGTAGCAGCTCTACTTGTTTGTATCGGTAGGTTTCTGTTTCCCTAGTTGTTGCTCTCTTTTTTTCAAGTTGTAGAAGTATGCGACTATTTCAGTGCTTATGATATGTTTTTTATTTCATATGGAAATCTGGTTGATGTCTTGCGTGAAGGTTGAACATGGATTGATTGGTTTCTTAGCTTTTGCTTTTAGTTAATGGGAGTATCTTGTAACTCATTAGATGTCTCCCAACTTTGAAGTAAGTCTTGTTTTACACTGTGGACTTGGAGCAGGAGGAGAGAAGAGCTAGAACAAAGATAGGCAGTCTAAATGTGATTTCTACCTTTTTCTATTGCAATCTTGTGCAAATGTAGCTAAAAAAATTGCAATTTAATGGCCAATGAATGCTACTAGCAGATTTTATATGAAACTCTTGAAAGCATAATTCTAACTGATAATTGTTATCAGTGTTGGACATGCATCATGTAGGAATTACCTTTACCTCAATTTCATCAGGCATGGAAAAGCTTATGTCTAGAATCTAATGTTTGTACCTGACCAATCTAAATATAGAAAATCTAACAGTGGGGCCTTCCCCTGCTGCTTTCCCGGTTTAGAAAAAATGGAGAAAAAACTGACAATACAAGACTCTATTTTTCTGTTATTTGAATGCAACTATGTTGAATGTAACTTGGCGTCTATCGATTCTTACTAGTATATGCAGATTCTTGTTAAAACTATCCTTAAATTTTGTGGAAGGGCAAAAAGCATAGGAATCTAGTTTAAAGTAGCATGTAGTCATCTTTATCTGTATTTTTTTACGAGTGTGCGCTGTGTTTTTTTGTATTCAGGTGGGACGGAAGCCTTGGAGGTGTTTATGATATTGGAAAGTCACCAGGAAGCCAACATATTGCTTTTGATAAGATGGAGATGAGGCATTTTGTAGTGAATCGAGTTAGATTGTGGAAGCAAACATATGGCTTGTGCCTACCATTTAACCTAGCTAGGTTGTGTCAGATGATGGAACTGTCATGGATTAGAATCTTAGATGATTGAACTTGATGTGTATTGCTAAATGTTGGCTTTCATGAAACTTGAGATATTGTTATCTAATGATGTGTTTCATGAGTGCTATGAGCAGCAATGTATATATGTGGTTGTTGAATAATGTGGCATGTTACGGATGTTTATTATGTTTGAAATATGCTTAATATGAAATTAATATTATATATAATAGCGTCAGTTCACTGTGACTGATTATTGGACGCTAAAATGTTTGATATCGTCAAACGATTGGTCGCTAAAATATGTAACAGATGATCGGTCGCTATAAATATTTGGGTCTAATCATCAGTCGCTATAAAACCAGTCGGTCGCTATACTCTTAAAGCGATGCCACTTATAGAGACTTATACATTGGTGGCTATAACATTATAGCAACGGCTTATAGCGACCGTTTTGGAGAAACTATACTTTTGCTGTGGTATAGTGCTTGGAGATGAATGGAAAACAGCTTTGAAAACTAAATTCGGTTTATATGAGTGGTTAGTCATGCCTTTTGGTTTAACTAATGCACCTAGTACTTTCATGAGATTGATGAATGA
Source organism: Sorghum bicolor (assembly GCF_000003195.3). NCBI lineage: Eukaryota > Viridiplantae > Streptophyta > Magnoliopsida > Poales > Poaceae > Sorghum > Sorghum bicolor. The sequence continues at coordinate 40,791,685 of NC_012877.2, read as the reverse complement.
AGTTTTAAGAGCTTTTATTGGGCGATTTGTGGTGGTTTATTTTGATGATATACTGATATATAGCAACTCTTTGGATGAACATATGGATCATTTATGTGTTGTTTTTAATGCTTTATGCGATGCACGTTTATTTGGTAACCTTGAAAAGTGCATCTTTTGCACGTATTGAGTCTCTTTTCTTGGCTATGTTGTTACTCCATAGGGAATTGAGGTGGATAAGTCAAAAGTTGAAGCCATAAAGAGCTGCCTGGTTCCCCAAACCATCACACAGGTGAGAAGTTTTCTTGGTCTTGCAGGTTTCTATCGCCGCTTTGTCAAGGATTTCAGTGCCATTGCTGCCCCCATGCATGAGTTGACAAAAAAGGTCTGGTGTTCCATTGGGGTAAGGCACAAGAGAGTTCCTTTGATACTTTGAAGGACAAGCTTACACACGCGCCATTGCTACAACTTCCAAACTTTGGTAAGACCTTTGAGTTAGAATGTGATGCTAGTGGAGTTGGCATTGGAGGTGTGTTGATGCAAGATGGTAAGCCTGTTGCATACTTTAGCGAAAATTTGCATGGCCCTGTTCTTAATTACTGTACGTATGATAAGGAATTGTATGCACTTGTACGTTCTTTAGAGTCATGGCATCATTATTTGTGGCCTAAGGAATTTGTTATACGTTCTGATCATGAATCGCTTAAGTATCTTCGTTCTCAAAACAATCTGAATCATAGACATGCTAAGTGGGTTGAGTTTATTTAATCTTTTCTTTATGTTACCAAACACAAGAAAGGGAAGGATAATATAATTGTTGATGCTTTGTCTAGACGATATACTATGCTGTCCCAACTTTAGTGTAGATTTTTTAGGCTTGAATCAATAAAAGACCAATATGTGTTTGGTCCTGATTTTAAAGATGTGTTGCTGAATTGCAAAGAGGGTCATACATGGAACAAGTTTGTGATAAATGATGGCTTTGTGTTTAGAGCTAATCATCTATGCATTCCTGCTGGTTCCGTTCGTCTGTTATTGTTGCAGGAAGTGCATGGAGGAGGACTGATGGGCCATTTTGGTGCTAAGAAGACATTAGATATTTTGGCCACACACTTCTTTTGGCCACACATGAGGATACGTTGAGCGGTTCGTGGCATGCTGCACCACATGTCAAAAAGCTAAGTCTCACCTGAATCTTCATGGTTTGTATATGCCTCTTCCTATTCCTTCTATTCCTTGGGCAGATATTTCGATGAACTTTGTTTTGGGATTGCCTAAGACTAAGAGGGGGCGGGATTGATGAACTTTTGGCATATTGTGGACCTCTTTTTTCCAAGAGATTGTTCACTTGCGTGGTATGCCTTCTACTATTGTTTCAGATCGCGATGCTAAATTTTTGAGTCACTTTTGGCGTACTCTATGGAAAATTTAAGAGGGGGCGAGATTGATGAACTTTTGGCATTAATTTCGATGAACTTCTACAAAACTGTTATTTTCAACAACTTGTCATCCACAAATTGATGGACAAATAGAGGTAGTGAACCGCACTTTGAGCACCATGTTGAGAGCTGTTTTGAAGAAAAATTTGAAGATGTAGGAAGAATGTTTGCCTCATGTGGAATTTGCTTACAATCAGGCAACACATTCTACTACCACGGTAAGTCATTTTCAGGTAGTGTATGGTTTTAACCCGCGAACTCCAATTGATCTTTTGCCTTTACCTACCACTGAAAGAACACATAGTGATGCTAGTGCATGTGCTGAATTTATTCATAAGTTGCATGAAACCACTAAAGCAAATATTGAAAAGAAGATTGAAAAGTATAGAATTGCTGGTAGTGAAGGTAGAAAGGACATTAAACTTGAACTAGGTGATTTAGTTTGGTTACATTTAAGAAATGATAGGTTTCCAGAGCTGTGTAATTCAAAATTAATGCCAAGAGCTTCTGGTCCTTATAATGTTATTGAGAAAATAAATGATAATGCATGTAAGCTTGAGTTGCCACCCAAATCCGAGGTTAGTCCTTCTTTCAACATTTTAGATTTGAAGCCATATTTGGGAGAAGAAGATGACCTTGAGTTGAGGATGACTCTAATTCAAGAAGGGGAGGATGATGAGGACATCACTCCTTTGGATGCACAAGATGATCCTCGGCTGGACATTCAAGGTCTAATCACAAGAGCTCGTGCACGACAATTAAATTTATAGGTGAGCTCGTTCCTAAGTCAGTCTTTGTATGATTTTGAGAATATATTACTACCTAATGATTATATCGTGCTTAGGAATCATGGAGAGGACCAAGGGATGGATAAGGGATGGCTTGGAGGCGTGGAGGACCAGCAAGGGCGCCCAAGTCAAGGAGGAGACCCAACCGAGTCGACTTCCAGCCTGTTTGAGAGTCCAGGACCAGCGAGAAGTAAAACGGACACCCAGGACGTATCCAGACTTCGTTTTCAACGTTCTAGCCATCGTTGGAAATATAACTTCATAAGGAAACCAATGGTGTTGGTTTGAGGTCCAAATTACTTATGAGTCATCAGGAAACGTCAAAACAAGTCAGCATCCAGAACCTGTTTCGATGCTGCGTCACCATTTTTGTTCCGTTGGGCCATGTATCGTTGTTGAGCCCATTAGGGGAGCACGTCCAGGGGTGGAAACGGCCCTTAGACCTTTATATACAGCCGCCACCACTCTCGTTAGGTTTTGGGTTTTGCTTAGATTATTCTATCAAGAACAGTTTCGCCGTTTCATCGGTTTGTGAGACCCCAACTCATGAGATTAATCTTTGATCTACAAATTCATTGCATTCTTCCTTATTCTTGCTTGTGTTCTTCGATTCGTAGGCAAAGGGCTTAGCCTTCTTGGCGAGGTCAATCGCGCAGCGCCGGTTGATAACCAGAGGAGACGTGGTGCTGCGATTGTGGAGTTTCGGATCATGTTGTCCGGAAGCCGGATCGATTTGTGTCTCGTTTCCACCAAATCGAGAGTTACCAGAACCTTTCAGAAGTTCGGGCCACCCTTGTTCTCATCACTTAGGGTTTCTAATTGGGCCTCTGACTCGGGGCTGATTGGAGGATGCCTATATAAAAGAGGGAGAGGGCACGGCCCGGGTTAACCCCACGCCATTAGGAAGCCACCGCCGCTCACTCATGCTCACGCTTATTGATCCTTGTGACCTAGCAGTCCAGAGGCGCAACACTTCTTCCTTGCACGTGTGAGATACCTCGGAGGTGCTACATCTGAAGCACAAGGATGAACCAGAGGAGAGGGATTGGCATGGTGGACGACCACGCAACTGCACGACACTGCTACTACACGCACGACTACACCGAGTCGCTTCCGCTGCACCTGCGCGTCTAGTGGTAATCCTGTGACCTATAACTTGCAGCTGAACCTATTTTTTTGAGGTCAAAATTTTTGTTTCCAAGCTAGTGTAGCGTCCTCATAATCCATCATTGGTATCAAAGCCATTACTATGTTGTTTTAGACTTTGTTGGGCACATATAGAGATATGTGCAGTTTTAGATGAGTCTTTGATCTTGGTTCATAGTTTTGTTGTGCTCGTAGTGTAATGATCTACTCGTACTGATCGAAATTCCGCCATCCAAGTTAAGTGATACATGTAAACCCAATCATGGTGAGATACAGATCAATCAGATTGATCTAATTGAACCCTAGGTCAAGTGTAGCGTCCTCATATTCCGTCAGTCGTAACATCTTGTGGAAACTTTCCTTGCTTGTCTAGTCACGTGTCTTGTTCACAGATAGCCTGTCTCCTTTGTTGTACTCCTTTTTAATCTTATGCCCTTATTTGTTCTCTATCTAATTTATGCTTGGACCTTTAGCTCATCTTATTATTTTATGTCTGCAAATCATTAGTGGACAACACATACACGAAGGAGTATACAAGTAATGACAAGGGCATTGTTGTAACATAGCTAAGGGTCATTTTGTTGAGCATGCTTAGCATAACACATTTATTAATTACTTCTTTCTAAAGGATTGATTCTATTTACCCATCTTATGTTTTGATTCTCAAATATGGCATTATCAATTAACTCAGTCTCATATAGATAAAGCAATAGGGAATTTAAAGATTGCAAACCAGCGTGTGGAGCGATGGGAGCAGGAGATCATCTAGAGAAGTTGACCTTTTCTTCCTCATGTCTCAGTTTCTTGACCTCAGAAGTGAGAGTGTAGAACGTTACATGCTTTTCTCTTGTCAATCTTTTCTTGATTCTTGATAAGAGAACACAACTTCATGAAGTGAGTGCTTTGATCATGGATCATGTTTTGTGGCACCCTTCTTCTTCTTGGCTATGAGTGAGTTGTGTCTCCCTTGTGCAAAATTATAGTGTCTCTCTTCATCTCTAGTGTGAGTTCATCTCAGGACTTTCTGAATTTGGTATTAAAAGTTTTTCTATAACGGTTATTCCAACAAAATATCCAACATCTACTATATCATACTATCGGCTCAAAAATCAACCTAGACACCATTTAAGAGCGCATTTTAACCTAAGGACCACACTTAATTTAAAAAGCCTTTGAATGTAAGATAGCCACTCCTAAACTAAACATCGTGCTTCATTTAAGAGATGTATGAAACTACACCAAACCTAGACGCAAACAAAGGTAGCATGAAAGCATTAAAGATGTTTACTCAAACAATGATGAAAGAGCATAATTATTGTTTAGCAAATTGTGCATATCTTAAAGGTAGGGACAACAAAGATGATGTAGCAACATGGCAAGTGATGTATCTATGGGTGCATATCCCCCAAGCTTGACTTTTCCATAAATCAGGATTGGTTGAAAGTAATTCAATGTTGCATAATGATTGGTTGGACATACATTGCATTTGTCACTCCTTTGATCTTTTGCTGCAAACTTGGTAAGGTTAGTAACAAGAATACTCAAAGTAATATTTTTACAATTATAATTATAAGCTCAATTAACAAGGTTAACACTGTAGAAAGGTGAACACTCATATCATGGTATAATTAAATTATGCTTGTTTTAGGACAGTAAGCTTGTCCTTGGGAAACCTTCAAGATGTGGTTTGGTGAAGTGGTTTCCTTTCCAACACCAATCTAAGTCTATTACTCTCAGGCTTCACCACAACGAGATCTAAAATATTTATGATAAGCATATGTGTCTACAACCACCCTTTCAAAAACTTTAGGAACAGGGAGCATGAGGGGGTTGAAGATCTCATGTGGGGCAATGTTAGAGAGACTAAGTGAGTTAGGAGATTTTTCATATGAGCAAGGAACTCACGGGTAGTTAATCAAGTAGCTTCCTTTCTCATTGAAGTCTCCATCATTTTATACTTCCAAGGGTGACTCGACATATATGTCCAAAAATTCCCTGGGACCATCTCCTAGATTGATGTTATCTAAGGCATTGCCCATCCATTCAATGGCAATTGCACATAGGTTTTTAGTGCTCTCTAGCCATGGATGTTGCTCTACTTGATCTTCTATATGGTCTTGATGATTCTTATGCATGGGATATCTAGATGGATTTCTAGAATCATCAGGAGGAGCAATAGCACAGAACAGGCCATAGTGGTCAAGGATGGGTTTAGAGATGGGTTCATTTTCTATATCTATTATGGGCATAGGAGGGGAGAGGATAAGAGTTGTAACGGAACCATCCAATTTATAAGAATTCAAGTGAATTAGCGACCATGAGAGCAGTGTTGACGGTCCTTAATGCTCACATTTAACCGTTAACTAAACATGGAAAAGGATCCAAATGCATCTAACACCTAGACTTAGGGTTTTATCTCACAGAATTCCACGAGTTTTGGTGTTTGTCTATTTCTGCAGGGGGTTATCAGGAAATACGGAAGAAAGGCCCACACGTCGGGTTTACATAGAGATATTAACGTGCCGCGTAATTTTCTATCATCTAGAAGACTCCAGAAGCCACGGGAACGAAGCGGAGGCCGAGAGGGCTCAGGCATAGGGCGCCCGCCCTACTACAGTGCTCAATCAGAGTCCAATTTGGGGACAACGCTCCACTGACCTAAAGGATCAAGGAAAATCACACGATTAAGGTCGGTTTGATCGGATGGTGGAGAATAACGTGGAAATTCCTTGGGAGCTACTCTTCCTACATTTCTTGATAGCTACTCTTCCTAGATTTCTTGGGGGCTACTCTTCCTTGACTATATAAGCAGACCCCCACCAGCCCCTGGAGGCATTCCTCTTCTACAGAATCAAAGCTAAGGTTTCAATTCTTCATCCAAGTAGAGAGGATCCCTCTAGTTCTTCTAGTTCTACCTCTAGTTCATCTAGATCTAGTTCTAGTTCATCTAGTTCTAGTTCTAGTTCTAGTTCTAGTTAGTTCTAGTTGTAATCTAGAAAATAGGGAGAGAGAAGAGGAGAGCGGAGGAGGAGCCGGATCTGTCGGATCTTCCTCAACATTGTACTTTTGCAGCAACTGGTTCATCCTTCATCGTTCTCCAGGTTCTTCAATTCATAATTCCTGAGTTCTTTAATTACTTTTATTTAAATTCAAGTTATTTATTGGATTCCCGCTTGCATCAAGTGCTCTAGTCTTTATAACGCTAGAGTAGTAATTAATAGATTAGACGTGGTGTTTAGTCTTGCGATTACCTGGAATTGCACCCAATCCTGCGGATTGTTGTGGTAGCCTTAGGGTAGTGACAGCCCTAACGGTTGACGTATTCCATCTCGTTCGGATCGGTGTTTGTAGGACCGTAGTCAGACCTTCCTAGCCCCCTTCTCATCTCTTTCTGTGGTTAGTGCTCTGATGTCCCGATATAGATAATCTTGAAGTAATTCTTGATTCTTAGATCCATTAGAGAACTCTCAGGAAACTTCCCCTCTTCCCACCAAAAATATTCAAATAGTTATCCTTGGGCGATCTTGGATCTTAATTAGTATACTCACATTCTCTGTGGAAAATCGATACTCTAGAATACTCCCGGGTGAAGGCTACATCGGTATCCGTGCGCTTGCGGATTTTTCTGTTTGCGTTTAAAATACCCAACAAGCTGTCTGGCGCCGTTGTCGGGGAACGGTAGCTGTGCTAGTTTCGAACCAAGTTGTCTGTGTATCCTTTTTCTTTTCCTTTTCTACCACACTCACCTTATCATTTGCACCACACCACATGGATTTCACTCTAAGCATTAATGAGCATGGAATTTATTTCATAGCCACTTCATTTACTCCATGCTCATATGCAACATCTTTCCAATCCATTGGTTTTACCAACATCACCACATTCGAGATCTCGAACCCCCTCGTCCTTTTTATTTATAAAAACTTTAAAAGGGCGGTTGTCGATGCATATGTCTATATTAAATATTGCAGATCTCGTTGAGTTGATCTTGATATAGGTCAGCGTTGGAGGGGAAACCACTTCGCCGATATAAATTGATGGTTTCCCAAGGACAAGCTTAGTGTCCTAAAATAAGCACTGATCAGATCATAACATGAGCTTTTAATTATTTGCAACATTACCTTGTGTGTTGAGCATATAAGTATAATTGTAAAAATATTCCTTCGGGTATTCTTGTCACTAACCTTTCTAAGATTGGAGCAAGAAGATCGGATGAATGACAAGCACAAGGTATGTCCAACCAATCATCATACAACATTGAATTAAATTCATCCAAACTTGAATTTTGCAAAATTCAAGCTTGGGGGAGTACTTTACATAAAAACATCCTTTGCTATGTTGCTATGTTGGTTGTCCCTACCTTTGAGACATGCTCAATTTGTTAAATACTAATCACACTACTTCATCTCCACTTGAGTAGATCTCTATAAATTCTCTCATGCTACCCTTTATTTGCTTTAGTATATGTCTAGGTTTGGAGTAATTTCATTTATCTCTTAATTAAGCATGGTGCTTAGTTTAGGAATGATGATCTTACTTCCAAGGGATTTTAAATTGAGCATGGTGCTTAGGTTAAAATGCCTTCCTAAATCAAATTAGACATGGTGTCTAGGTTGATCTTTGAGCTGATAGTATGCTATAGTAGATATTGGATATTTTATTGGACTAACCCCTGCACGAAAACTTTCAATATCGACCTGGGAAGTCCTGAGATAAACTCACATTGGATACAAAGAGACACATGAAGGTTAACAATTTACATAAGGAAGGCATAGCTCACAAGGGATGATCCATGGACAGTGCCACAAACACGATGCACAACGGCTAAGAAATGAAAGCTTCCACAAGGTGATACTGTACCATCACTCTTCAAGTAAAGTAACATCTTAAGGTACTTGACTATCACTTCTATAAGCTTTTCCTTGGTTCTGGCGTTCACATAAATAAAGAGACAAACATGTATGATTTATAACTCTAAATTAACCAACCCAATCGATTCAACATGTTTAGTCCTTTCACCTTTGTGATCCCACACTCCTAATCATATGAACTAAAATGTTGCACACTCAATCTTTGGAAAATGATAGTCATGTAAAGAACAAAAACATTTATATAGATAGATTATCTTTCCATTAGGTTGAGCGATCTAATCTGACAAATGTTTTAAATGCTACATTCATGATCTTATTATCCATCAACTTTGTCTAGCTCACTATGCTTAAGGTTAGAGAGAACAAATACACTTTTGGTTCTGTTGGTGCTTTCCACCAACAAGGCCCATGCCCTTGATCTCTGCCTTGTCTCTATGAGCAGGTACACTTCGAGCAAAATATGAAGGAGTTTTACAACTCCCAGACTCCACCAAGTGAAGAACCTAGATCTACGAGCACAAACACACTGGAGATACTGGACACTCAGGGAATCACTGCCCTGAGATGCTTGAGGACGTAACTATTGGAGTAACCCCATTGTGGAAGTAATTACTGAACTTCTATCGGTCAAAAGAGACAATCCAGGACGCCCCGTCATCCCGATCTCCATCGGCATGGTGAACTTCCCAGAAGCACTCTGCGACTTTGGCTCCAGCGTCAACATTGTGCCCAGGGTACTCTATGAAAAATTCTTTACACATCCTGTATCAGAAGCAATCATGGGTTTGCAGCTTGCAGATCGTACACTAAGTTTCCCAAAAGGAATATTGAAGAGCCTCTGCGTCCGAGTTGGTACCTTGTACGCTCCAGCAGACTTCGTGGTGATAGAGACTGGTACTGATGAGAGGGCACCCATCATCCTAGGGAGGCCATTCCTGAACACCTCGGGAGCTGTCATCTACGCTAGTGCTGCCAAGATCAGTTTCTACATCAAGGGGACGACGGAGACGTTTTCCTTCGAGAACAAGATTACACAAATCTCAGAGCAATCAAGTCATGAACCAAGGAAGAGGACCAACAGGAGGAACAGAAACAAGCAAATGTGGACCGAGTCAGCTAGATTGGTCACTACAGTTCAAGGAGGTCAAGATCGTCGACTTAAGTCACCGTTCCTGACCAAAAAGGACGACCCAGTCACCTATCAGCTCCTGTTCGGAACCATGCCCTTAAAACCGACATACACCCAGCTGCAGATGGCAGATCAAACATTTCGGAAGGTTGAAGTTATTGATATAGGAGAAGACGAGTACGATCCACCCATCATCCTTGGAATACCGTTCCTCAGCTCCCTTAAAGCAATCATCTACATTGGAACCGGAGAATTCCACATGCACTTCCTCTCTGAGAAGGTACGCCGCTATTTTACTAACCTTAACTATATAGTTGAAGACTCTAAGCAGGTCAGGACAAGAAGAAGACGACGCAACCGTAACCAGAGAGGCAAAATCATCAAGGACGGATGGGTAGACTATGAAGGAGAAGTTGTAAGGTCTGAAGACATACAACTTGAACAAAACTGTCCTGAGGAGACCGTAGCACCGAGTCAGGTGTGTAGAGAGAAGATAGTTATACACGAAGAGGAGGCACCGCCGGAACCACCGACTACGCCATTCAGCGAATCCTAGGACGACTAAGAAAACGGAGAGTCCCGTTCGGAGGACTTAAAAACACCGAACGCCATGCCAAGAGGTAAACTTGGTAGTTATCTTTTTCCTTTCAATTATTTTAAAATAGTTTGCTTAGTTAATCAGGTTTATATCATCTTGAAAAGAAAATAAAAATGTTAAAAATAGTAAGCCCCATGTGACTATGCTCATGGCATAAAACCCATAAGTACATTCACTGTGGTGGCATAAAAATAAAATAAATATATTCCTGTCTTATAAAAATAAAATTATAAAAATAAATTTATGATCCTACTAAAGAGAGTAACATTTATTGAGGAGGCTCAACATGATAAAGGCTATATATTTATGCTAACACTTAACCAGTTCCACAAAGCTTTGTTGTCTATTTGAGCTCCACAAAATCCAAGGATCAAAGAAGACTAGCAGACAAAGGACATCCTAATCACTGTCAGGGTGCTGCCGACATTCAAATACACCTTCGTCACCTGCTAGCTACATCAGAAGAAATTACGTCAAAATCTAGCTTGGGGGAGAGCACCCCCATTTATCCAGCTAAGTGTTCTACCCACGTTTATACTTTACTCTAATATGCTTATATATATATATATCTTTGCTTAGTCTGATAAATAAATAAATAAATAAATAAAGTTTGCTATGAACCCTCATGATAAGCTCTCACATGGAAAT